>NW_017891045.1:0-26477 GCF_001540865.1 Ananas comosus
TAATTCGCTATGTTTATAGGGAGCTATTTGCAATTAATCCTTTTTTCACTTGTTGTGCATCAATACACTCACACACACACAAAAAAAAAACGCTTGGATGCAGGCGCAGCCCGGTCCGTTTGAGTGCAGGCCTGCAGGCCCGGCCCGCTGCGTTGTGGGCGAGGGGAACGCCCCTTCCCTGTGGGTGGGTGGGTCCGGCCCGTTGGGCAGCGGGCGTGGGGGCCCGGCCTGGCCCTGTTTAGGGCTGTCAATAGGTATGGCTACCCGAAATTTTATTCGAACCCGAATCCAAACAGAGGGAATTTACTCGATACTAAATGAATATGGTTTCGAACATAAATATAAAAAATAAAAACTAGACGGATATGGAAACGGATGTGGATTTTGACTGTACCCGACCCGAACCCGAACCCGAACCTGACCCGAACCGAATCTGAATTTTACATTATATATAACATGTATATAAAAAATTAATATTATATTTGAATTTGTATCTTAAAAATTTAGATTTAATGTAACATATTTTGAAATATTTGAAAGAGAAATAATTATTTTGGGTCTGGATTTTCGGATTCGGGTTTTTGAAAATCCGCCCCAAATCCAATCCGTTGACATCCCTAGCGCTGCCGGCACGTGGGCCCGGCCAGCTCGGCTGCAAGCCTGATGATCCGGCCTGCTACGGTGCGTGTGAGGGGGCCGGCCCGGCCCTGTGGGCACGCCGGGCCCGGCCATGTTTTTAGAGGAATAGATGTCAAAACGTGAGTATCTCAAATGCATCGAAAGATACGATCATCAATTTTGAAAAATTAAATCAGTAACTAAATGTCATACTATAGAAGTCAACCTTTTGACTTTATTTTGGTGTGCTCCAAAAAATTCCTAGTATAATTCTTATCACTTATTAAGTTGCAATAGTACTATAGACACAAAAATAAAAACAAAACGAAAAAGAATGATTGTGAAAAATCTACTTTCAAAGCCTATTTTGTGAGTTGAATTGATTGTTTGAGTTCTTAGTAAACCACTTGAATTTTATTATATTTTTGTCCAACAGATGATTAACAAGGAGTTTTTCAGCGCCCCGTCAAGAACTTAGAAAAATTCTATGGCAGCCCGGTCCCTGGCCAAACTTTGTTAGCGAAAACGGGTTAAATCGGATCGTCAAGAAAACTCGAACCCAACATGCTGTGGGAAACTCAAGGGTTGCAAAACTGTCATGAGTTATGGTGTGACTTTTGGGCTTTTGGCTATTATGAGAGCACATTATGAGTAGGTTAGTAGGTGAATTATGTGGCTAGATTTATTGTATACATAGACTTATAAATAGTGGGGTTTGGCTAAGGCCAAAACACGCAAGAGGGAGAATGTATGTATGCTGTAATCTTTTTTTCTAAATTGTGGAGCACTTAGTTTTTTTTTTTTTAGTGAATCTCTGCATCTCTCTCTTGTCTTCTTTTTGCATATTTAGTCGTAAGACGCGAAGGCCCGGACTAACAACAGGGACGAAGGCTTGCCCATCTTCGAGCAGAAAGGCGGACGCCGTACGGGCTTTGCGAACAAAGACGCTAAGACCGTGACAGTCCGCTCTATTTTTTAACAGATTGGAGTAGATTTAAAACAAATTATTTTTTTCTTATTTTTGGCTCATATTTACAACCTTATTTGAGACAGATCACGACAGGATTTTCAGGGCACTAAATAACTCTATCCATAAATCAGTGTAGATCACAATTTTGACTAACTCTATCCACTAGTCACTGTGGATCACAATTTTGCCTCAAAATTGTAGGGCACTAAATAAGGTGGAGAGTTTAACACACAAACTGATGCAAATGAAAAATATCATATGATAATTATGCACCTTTTTCAACGCAGCATGAGTTATTTTAGAACCAAGCTACTAAGTTTTTATTCAAATGAAAGTGACATGTCAAAGTTTCAATTTAAACCCTTATAAATCCTCACATTAGTCCACACCAAGTTTCAATATCTTTTATGGTTCAAAACTATTAATCTTTTGGATAATATAGTATGAGAGTTTTGTTCCTACTAATTTATGACTCAGTTTCTTTTTGATTTACCCCTATTCAAATTTAGTTTTNACGGCCAGTGAATTGTAATACGACTCACTATAGGGCGAATTCGAGCTCGGTACCCGGGGATCCTCTAGAGTCGACCTGCAGGCATGCAAGCTTTAAAAAAGGAGAAAAAACAATGAAGCCAAACAAAACCCTTAAATATTAGAATATGAAAAAAAAAAGAAATTAATTTTGCAATTATCTTTAAGATATAATTACCTATATATCCCTCAAAACTTCTAAAATATTTTATATACCCCTACATTCTTTTTGTTTCAAATATACTCCTCGTATATTTCTATGCTATTCAAAAATAACTCCGCTGTTAGTATCCGTTAAGTTATCTTCGATTAAATCTGAGTTAAAATTTCTATCAGAATTAAAAATAAGTCAAAATATCTTTTTTGACCCTAACTCAAGGATAAATAAGAAAAATTAGTGACGGTATAATATATATTTGAAAGGGTAAAAGATCAAAATATTTCTTTAGTCTCTAACTTAAAGATAATATAAAAAATTGGTAATTATAGAAGAGTATATTTAAAAGAGCAAAATAGTAATTTTATAAAAATTAAGGTTATTTATAATATAGTTAACTAATAGAATCTAACTTAGAAGTATCTTTGAAAGAATTTAGAATGTTGAGAAAAATACTTCTTATATTAATCTTCTAAACAGGATAAATAAAAAAATTTAAAATTTTTCAGAGATATGTAAGCAATTGTTCTTATTTTAAAAGCCAATGATCCATACATAAATTTTCGGATAAACTTCAAATACCACCCTATGATTTCGCATTTTCTCACTTTAGTACCCTATAATTTAAAGTGTATCAATTTAGTACCCTATAATTTTATTTTTCTCTTTTCGTCAGTGTTAAATCACATGCAAAAAAATTCAGATATTCCACCTATAGTTTATTGAATATTTATTTTTATATCATTTAGTTTTAATATTGTCATTGATTTAACGAAAAAAATTAATGAAGAGATAACAAAAAGAGAAAAATAAAATTATAGAGTGTACGAAAGTGATACACTTTAAACTATAAAATACTAAAGTGAGAAAGTGTGAACTGCAGGGGTGGGGTTTAAAGTTTTTTCTAAATTTTCCAATAGATTTGGCTAACATGGCGGTGTACGTGCTGACGTGGTACACCACACCTAGGTGGAAGCTTTGGTTGGGGCGCGAACAGTTTTGGAAGTACGTGTGGGCCCCGCCTCTTAAGAGCGAAAGGGACTGGTCCAGGGAACATGAGAGCTGTACTTTGATGATAGGCGTGAGCGACTCCGCGAGATGGACGGTCGAGATCAAAAGCTGGGCTCCCATGCCCTGATGCCCCCCCCCCCTCCGAAAGATTACGCAAGTGAGTGTCACGTGATCGGAAGGGTTGTGTGCGGTGATTGCGTTGTGGGTCCCACCAAGCCACCAAGGCACCAAAGGACCCTGGATTTTTTTTTTTTTTGATAAAAATTTACAAATTTTATTGAAACTATGAATTATTTTAAATCAGCTTTTTTAACCGTTCAAAATTTTTATTTTACGATTTTACCTTCTAATTTGTTTAATTTATAATAGTTAATAGTATCTATTAGATAAAATAAAGTGAGGATAAAAATATATAAGGATATGCTCTGCGTTCTCCGGTGAGACCGCAGAAAATATATCGTAACCGACTCATCGTGATATACAGCAGAAAATATATCGTAACCGACTCATTGTGATATACAGAACGCAATAGTACGTAAGGAAACAAACAACATATTTTTTCATTGTACTTTCTCACTGTACGTAACGCAATCTCCTCCTAATTCCAAACGAAACCTAAAATTTAACATAATTATTTATATTAATAAATTTATGTACTCTGTAAAGATAAAAGACATATTCAAATTCGTTTGGGATTGGAGGGAGATTGTGTTACGTGCAGTGAAAAATTACGATAAAAAAATATGCTGTTTGTTTCTTTACGTGATATTGCGTTCTGCATATCATGATGAGTCGGTTACGATATATTTTTTGTAGTCCCACCGGAGAACGCAGAAGTATATCCTTATATGCTTTTACTCTAACTTCACTTTATCTAATAGTGCCAGATAGGCCTCAATACCAAACCAAGCCTACCTAGCATTAAACAAGCTCAAAAACTAGATATTAGAATCAAAATTTTGAAATATTTAGTAGCGAAATAAAATGGCTCACAGTTAAGATGAGTTTTATATATATATATATATATTTTGGTAAAATATAGAAAAATCTCTGAAGCTCATTTGCAAAATAGACGTATGAATTTTTAATTTTAGTAAAAAAAATCTTTTCAACTTTATCAAACAGTTTAATTGACCCCTCTCTTCAATTGAAGTTATTAATTACACAATCATTTTGATTTTATATATTGCATATAGTTTTTATAAAGCTTAAAAATATTTAAAAAATTATTTTTTGCATTCTAACATATAAAAAAGTAATAGAAAATTAAAATTCGGTTCAACTTATTCCTTGATCGTTATGCTTAATTATCAAAATAAAAAAAATAATTTTTTATATATTCAAGTTTTATACAATTAAGTGCATGATATTCGATCAAAACAGCTGTGCAATTAGTATACTCACGTGAGAAGAGAGGTTTATTGAACAATTTGATAAAGTTTAATAGTTTTTTTGTGTCAAAATTGACATTTCATGCTCCTATTTGCAAAAAATTTTAAATTCAGAAAGTCTCCATATATTTTTTTTCTTTTTTCTTCTTTTTTTTTTTAAGGAGAATGAGTGATTTGTGATTTATAATCTCTAATTAAAACATAGAATTTAAAAACATACCTCATCCCTTAGTATTTTTTTTTCAAAAAAAAAGATTTTAAAATACTAAAANTGGTATTTTCTATAACTTTGAACCACACCTGATTACACTCCTAAATATTCCCAAATTTAACTTTGAAACTGTACAGTGAAAGTAAACTTATTTTTGAATCATCGAACCAAGATTTTATTGAGTACGACGCAACTTTTTCCACGTATTAATAGTATACTATAAAAAGTAAACGTAGTCAAACACACAATTTGAGAGGTGGAATAAATCACGGGATGTTAAAACTCCGTTTTAACACTAGGTGTCACTGATCACCTATCTCAATCAGTTTTAACACTAGATGTGACTAAATACCTATCTCAATAAATCACGGGACTTTTAGGACAGCACTAGACAGAGTTTATTCCAACATTTATACTCGGTTTTTATTCTTTTTTTATTAAACAAAATTTAGATGAGGTTAGACAATTTTTTATCTCGCCTGACAGTGCCAGAATCGCAGAAACAAGCGTTTCGGGCATGCCGCAGGCGGAAAGACGAGCTTCTACCCGTTCGGAAGCAGGGACAACAATCAGGCCCGGAAGCGCAGAATGCTGATTTATACGTTTTTCTTCTGTTCTCTCTCTACGTCTCTAAGTGATTTTTTTTTTTTTGATTCACGAGGTGTTAAATCTTTTTTTCTAATGTCGTATGTATGTAAGAGGGAGAACGCACAAAACCGGAATCGGTTTGGGGTGATAAATATTCAGATACATATGTTATTTAGATCGGTGTATTAAGTGGATGATTGGATGAGTATTACACGAGAGTATTATCGGTTTTCGGGTTTTCAGTGTGGTATTGAGTACTGTCAAAACGTTGGGAACTCAAAGGGTGTCGTACAACCCAAGCTCAAAAGAACTGCTAGGCTAAATTGGGCAAAAGCGATTGTTTCAAACCGGTCCCTGGCCCGACGGTATCTTAAAAAGATTCAAGAACTGCCCCGCGACTTTTTGAGGAACAATTAGTAGACAACCTGTTTTTATATTATTTTAAGTTCACCAAATGATTCTTGAGTTTGTTAGTTAAGTTGAGTGTTTTATCCGAAACTTTCATCTAAAAAGTGTTAGTAAGAAAAAGCAAAACAAAAATAAAAACACAGATATCATGATAACGTTGAATTATTCACTATTCTTAATATGATCCTTAAAAAACCTCGTGTGGTTTTATTTCAGTTTTCCAACTGAAGATATCATACTGTAAATCAATGACTAAATTAAAAAGTTTTAACTACTAGCATAGAAAGCTACGTAAACTCTATGAGTGCAAAACTGTAGATAAGGAGATTTTTGTACCGGCCCGGGCCGCACGGGTGTCCCGGCCCGGCCGGGGGAGTGTGCGTGGCATCGTCCGGCCTAGTAGTCCGAACGTCGGCTCGACCGGCCCGGGTGCACGGCCGTCGCGATCCCTACAGTTGCCTAACCTAAACCCCGCCTAAAAGTTTTTGGGCTTAGGCTTTTAGGTCTGGGTTTTATTAATAAAGAGAAAGTTTATAAAGTTTTATACAATGTAATTTAGATTTAAAAATTCTATGTTTAAGTTTATATTATAATTAAAAAATATATGTACAATATATATTACATTTTAAGTCTAAGCCAAGCCCAGTCCAAGCCCAAGCCCAAGCCCAGCCCATGTCAGTTTTAGGTGTAGGCAAAGGTATAGGCAGATCAAAAATAAAAAATATAAATACAAGCTTTGGTATAAGTAAATCATAGCTCATTTAAGGGAGACAAACCTAAGCCCAAGCTTATTTTAAAGCCCATCGGTATGGATAACTGTCGGGATTTGTCCCGGTCCGGCCCGGGGGTGCGGGCGACGGGTTGCCCGGCCTGGGTGGGTGGGTGTCCCTTCCCCGCAAGGGGAGCGGGTGTTGCGTCGCCCGGCCCGGACGTCCGGACGTGAGTTTGCCTGGCCCGACGCGGACGTAGGTTCGCAAAAAAAAAACACACACACACTCACATAACTACGTGTTGTTCACTTTTTTCCTAATTAACGTTTATCGAGGGATATTTGTATCGCTTAATATTTATATAAGTACGTTTTGAGTTGAAAAAATACAAGAAGAACGTTTCCAGAATTACAAAAGTTTATATGGGGTCGGCAATCACCCGATGTATAATTGTTTAATTACTATATCTATCTTCACTAGATGAAGTTACTAAACATCTATAAATTGGATTAGTACCCTGAACTAACATTGTTAAGTCTTTCAAGCTCATTTTTTAATATTGCTTAATTTTAGATACCTGGCGTTATAGTGGCCGGAATACCAAACTCCCGGTTTTCATATTGAATGAGAATTGTCATATAAATGTCTTCGAGGTCAATTCGGTGTGTCTACATGACTAAGTTACTTCGCCCTTTATATTAAACCATCGATCGTTTATCAGGTCGACTACCCGACCCGCTACAACGTCACGGCAAACCGGACTGAAGATTTTATCTAAAAGAAGTTTCGTTCTTCTAAAGCTATTACAGCTCTTCAACTTCTCTTTATTTGAAAACTCTAGGTTTTCATCCTCGAAACATAGCTCTAAAATAGTTTCCTCTTCAACACTCACGAAAAAAAAATTGATCTGGACGAATACTTATTCAGATTTCGCATTTTATGTGAAAACGAGGACTTTGATACTCCAGATGCTGTGAAACCAGGAGTTTGAAATTAAATAATATTAAAAACTGAATTTGAAAGATTTAATAATGTAATTTAGAGTAGTATATATATATATATATAAAAGCAAATAAAATAAATCTTTATTTGAATCGACTTTCACACTTAGTTGATCCTAAGCTTGAACCCAGAGCCCATGGTTGTTGGTTTGGGAAACGGTGAACGAGATCCCTGCCAGCCAGAGTAGTATATTAAATCAAATGATTTTCGACTACGAACCGGTTACATCCTCATTAAACCGTCACAAGATTAACTATTCTGCTGTTACTAATTCTATTGTGGAACAAAAATTAAATTTTACAACCTTATCTATATTTTAAATGTTTTATTATATCAAAACTATTAATCTTTTGGATAATATAGTATGAGAGTTTTGTTCCTACTAATTTATGACTCAGTTTCTTTTTGATTTACCCTATTCAAATTTAGTTTTTGCCTGATTTTCAACTTTTTCTTTTCAGTTCTTTCATAATCTTTCAAGTTGATTTAGACTTATTATTGAATGCAAATTAGAATCCTGATTTTATTATTAATTTTTTTATATAATGTGGAGGGTTTCTCTGCCTATATACCAACTTACTTTTTTGGGTTCTACTCAAGCTTTTTTATATGGAATCAACTTAGGTTTTTGCATTATAATCTAAGTAGGTTAAATCCTCATCTCTTATTTTATCGGTCAATCTTAAATGCCTTTTCATAAATTGGGATAATTGCCTATATACCCTTCATATGTTTGAAAATATCCGATTATCCCTACTTTTTTTTTTCTTTCTAAAATACTCCTCATATGTTCTACCGTTATTGCAAAATACTCTCGCAGTTATCTCCTGTTAACTGTTAAGTTAACTTAGGTTAAACGTGAGTTAAATATCAACCACAGTTAAAAAAAATTAAAATGTTAATTTTGCCCTTAACTTAAGGGCAAATAAGAAATGTTGGTGACAGTATAAGAGTATATTTGAAAAGATCAAAAGTCAAAAAACTTTTTGTGCCTCTGACTTTGCAAATAAGAAAGTCAGTGATGGTGGAAGGGTATATTTGAAAGGGCAAAATAGTAATTTTACAGAGATAACATAGTTCATTAACAGATTTTAACTCTAGAGGTATATTAGAAATAGGTTGGAACGTAGAAATGATATTTTCAATATTAGCCTTCTAAAAGGGGTAAATTGAAAAGTCGGAAACTTTTCAGGGGTATATAAGCAATTGCCCCTTCATAAATAAATGTAAAGACTCAACTATATGCTACTAGCTATAATTAGTAATTTACTTAAATGATCCTGCTTTGCTCGGTTTATCATATATGAAGGTAAATTATTCTATTGATTAGTTGGGTTATAATTAGGGGTGAAAGTGGTTAGGATAAACTCTGTTCGAATCCGACACCAGATTCGATAGGAAGCGAGTATGAATGTCAAAAATTTAGCATTAGACCGATATTTGTATCCAAATTCAAGTTCGAGAAAAAATAAAAAAAAAATGTGGATGCGAATATGATTTCTTAAAAACTTGACTATTTTCATCGAGATAAGAGGAATGATAATTTATATCTTATGTCACGCTCCGGATTATTCGTTTTTCCTAGCACGCTAACAGACCCGCCGTATACATAGAAATTTTTTCTGTATACGAAGCGAAAACTGTACCTCTACCTGTAATCATACAACACTACAACAAGTGGTATAGAGCTGCTAAAACTAAAAGTATATATAAATAACACTGGTTCAACATACATACATAGTATCCGGATACAAAAACACTCGCTCCAGCGAGTTATAATATCTGTATGTAAAAGAACCCAAAAACTACAACTACCTATAACTGGTACTACTCTAGCTCTGCAGCAAAACTGGAAGGGCTCTAACTCGCAATACCCTTTCCACGATCAGTCTCAGTAGTAGCAGCAGCCGTAATAGAAGGCTCTACAAAAAGTCACCAACTGGGTGTGAGAACTACTGCAAAAAGAAATAGTCCTTAGTGGGTACCGCTACCGACATCAACGGCTCGCCCACTAACTCTACAGAATGAAAGCTCAATGATAATAAAGGAATTGGAAACAATCTACAGCTATATGCCACTATACTATCATGATCCAACACTAATTATCTGTAGAATAATACAATATCTGACCTAATCTCACCAGGGACTGTGAATACACCCGTTCCGCTTGTCGAAGCTACACTAACTGCCACCATGCTAGGTCGTCTGCCACCACGCTAGGTCGTCAGTGGAAAGTAAGTCCAAACAGGACAAACAGATAACAACGCAAAAGCACTAAGCTCGACTCCGGAGTGGCACTCATGAGCGCTACCCAACCAAGTATGCAAGTGTGTCTCTACCGAGCTCAATCAGCATCTCACAGGCTATAGTCAAAGAAGAATAGTCAAGCCACCAAAACTCACGTGTCCTCGGCATAATCTGATGCAAAAACAGCAAACTGGGTCCACCGTCAACCTCAACGGCACCCGACAGTCCGGAACAGCCTAAACACTGCTGTAAAAATAAGCTCGGCATCCCAGCAGGAGTGTAAATGCATTCTACACTATTCTGAATATCCACCGTCTACAAACTGCGGCGATACAAATAAATTACAGCTCCTAGAGCTAAATCTGGTAGTTTCAGAATATGACGGTGTAGAATCGATAGTTTTCTCCTAATTCAATTCTAAGTCCAACATATATAATTTAGCTAATATTCTAAGCTCCAATTCAGATTTAAAAGCATGCAAATTCAAGAATCGAACTACTAAACATGCTAAACAGAGCTAAAAACGCATGCTATCAATGTATAGAATTAGGAGGAAATCCGTAGAATTCGGTAAGTATAACCTTAATCCACCTCAAATGCTAATTTTCAATGGCAAGAAGTCGATAGGAGAAGAAATCCCGCTCTCGCCCGGCCTCCAACGGCGCTACCACGACGCACGTAGGCTCAACCGGCTCTCCGGCGCAAAGTCGACGTCGATCTGAGCTCCAACCGTGACCTCCACCATGTACGACTCAAGCTAGAGAGAGAGGAAATTAGAGAAGTGAAATTCTTCTACTAATTGAGTTAATACGTGTACTCATAAATGGAGTTGATAAGTATGGGGATAGGTGGAATCTTTATCCACCACAAAAAATGACCATCCTACCTTCACCAACTCAAACCAAGGATACTACATCTTAGGAGGATAAAATAGTTTTCTAAATATTTTTTATTAATTTTACTATAAATTTTATTTTAAAATTGTTTTTATATTTGTTAAAATATTAAAATTTATTAAACAAAATATAAGTATACCAAATTTGAATATGGGTGTAAACTTTTAATTACATTGTATTTCTTATTTGCTGTGGCGGCGCCCCACTTTTTAGGGGGTCATCTAATCCAAAATTATTCTATTTCTAGCATACTTAACCCATCTTAACTTCTTGGACATAGCTGCCACTCAAAATTTATAATCGGATTAAAAGGTTTAATCATATTATATCTTATACATAGAATTATTTCAAATTCTGGAGTGTCACATTTACTCTAATTAATCTTAGTATATTTTTACATATGCATATTAGAATATATCATTATCCAGATACAAATCCAACTCACATCTGAATTCGAATATGTTTTAAGCAGGTATGGTAATGAAAATTTAGTACCCGACACACATTCGGATCCAAATTTGTATATGAAGAAAAATATGGCTGCGAAAATAATTTTATTAAAAATCCAAGTTTTTCACCCCTAATTGTAATCGTCTTTAGGAGATTTAACAATTGAATTAGTTGCTTCATCTTTTTTTTTTTTTTTTGTTTTTTAGAGATAGGTAGCACGCTACCCGCTTCGTTTATTTCATTTAGAAATAAACTTAACTGTAAATGTGAATCAACTAGGATTCGAACTTGGGTCTCGGATGCCAACCACCAAACCCTTTGTCACTTGCTCTAGAGACGGTCGGTAATTAGCTGCTTCATCAGTATTTATTCCCGCATATATATATATAGTCATAGGTGTCAATGGGTTAATTGAATTTATCTTGTTTATTTGGCTCATAAAATTGGTGCATGCCCAATAAATGCTAGGATTACACTAGGACAATATTATATATTAGCATTAAACTTGCTAAATCTTATGTCTCTATAATAACTAGGCAACAATCTTGGGTTTACATCAATCATAGATCCAAAAGCCAAAGACCTAATTAATTTTGGTATTAAGTAGCATCAACATTATTAATGAGATTCACTTCAAACTCCCACATGGGCCTAATTAATAATATCCAACACTTAATTTGTACCACTAGCTATATAGAAAAAAAAAAAAGAAAAAAGTATTGGTTGGAACTAGTTTAAAAACGATGATGATAAATCTAGCACATATATAGTTGAGGTGATAAAGCTTTAGTTTTTTTAGCTAAATCGAGTTCTCTAACGCCCTATCACAAAACTAGGATTTCGAATAAGCAGTCACATGCGCATCATTTTCTTTTCTTATAACTTAATTTTTTGTTGAATTGGTTTCGATTTCTTAATTAAAGCTAGCGTTATATCAGAATTGATTTGATTGAAGCACTCAAGTCAAAAAATTCAACTAGACTCTTAATTTTTCTTAATTTTTTTTATATGAATTAGTGAGTGTATATATATATATATATATATATATATATATATAGAGAGAGAGAGAGAGAGAGAGAGAGAGAGAGGCTACTTTCGAATCGTCGATCGGCTCCGTTAAATTTGATCTAGAGTATTTGAAGTATCTAGAAAATAAATTTTATTATTTTTCGATATCATTTGCCTAGTTATCGAATGGGCTCAAAATTAACAAATTTTAATTGTCGTAGTGAGCCGTTTGCAAATTTAACGGTGTAGAAACATCCAAATCACGTGAAATTTTGATAGAAAATTTTTTATACTATATAAAACAAGATCAATATCTTTGATTTAAAATTTTAATGTCATATTATCACATTTTGTAAGATTTTTATTTTCAGCCGTTGATTTTAAGCCCCTTCGTTCACTAGGCAAATGATATCGTAAAATTATAAAATTTATTTTCTAGATATTTCAAATACTCTAGATCAAGTTTAACGGAGCCGATCGACAATTCGAAAGTCGCAACATGAAAAATGAGCTGGAAGTACGGAAGGCTCCGTGCTTTCGATAGCATAGTAGCCTCACTATATATATATATATATATATAGAATTGAGCTAGAATACTTTTACAAGTATCACCTCTTTGGTGCTATTAAGTTTTTAGCCATTGGATCTACTCCTTGATTACTAATAGTTCTTGGATCAAACACTATTCCACCTACCACCACCTACACCATCATCCCAACCCTATATTTCTCTATCCAAGGATTAAAAACTCACAAGCACCATCCTCTTGATGCTTTTAAAAGTATTCTAGCTCATCTCTCTCTCTCTATATATATATATATATATATATGAGGATAACATCTAATATAATATTTGGATTGATTGGAGCTCTTTAATTAATAGGATGTGATGTGATTCAGCTGGTTGGCGAAGTTAAGTGCTCTCTCTCTCTCTCTCTCTCTCGAAAAATTCTAGAACGTAACGGATATAATGATGACGTGACGTAATAAGTCAATTAAATATTTTTTTTAGATATATATATATGTTCCATCATAATTATAAAAAAATATTTTTATTATATTTTTATATAATTGACTTGTTATTGTTGATATGGTATAAATGTGACAGTATAGAATTCCTCCTCTCTCTGAGTCTAGCTATCATCAACTTTGCATGACTTATTCAACACGGGCGTGCATGGCATTTATATCACGACCTCTATTCCATCATCTCTCACTGAGAAAGACATTGTTGTGGTCTCAAAACGAGAATATTTTAATTAATAAATCTTTTGAAAACACAAATATAGGTGGAAACGTGCATTAAGTTATTGGCCTTATATAAATTAGGATAAAATTCAAATATCATTTTTATAGTTTTAATTGTATCAATTTAGTATCCTGTAGTTTTATTTTTCTTCTTTCGTCAGCTCCCTCCGTTAATATTTTGTTAAATTATATACAAAAAACTTCAGATATCCCACCTAAGTTTATCGAATATTTATTTTAATATCATTTAGTTTTAGCTTTGTCGCTAATTTAATAAAAAAAAATAGTGGGGGAAATAATAAAAAGAGAAAAAGAAACCACGAAGTATTGAATTGATATACTTTAAATCATAGGATACTAAAATAAAAAAATACGAAATCACAGTAATGATATTTGAAGTTTTCTCTATAAATTATAAATTATTTTTAGTCGACTATATATCAAATATTTTAAAATTTTGGCTTTATTATCCCACCTTTCTATTTGCTTAATTTAAGTTAGTCAACGACAGTTTAGTTTCAAAATTTAAACTGATTACTAATTTAATGAATTTATAGTAGCTAGAAGTAGAAAGGTGGAACAGTAAAATTAAAATTTTGAAATGCCAAATAACCGACTTAAAATCATCCATAATCCATAATTCAGATAAATTTTATACATTTTTATCAAAAATATATATTTTAAAATCTAGTCGGACTATTTCTAATAGCACATTAATAGTACTTAATACCAAATTTTCAACTCTCTTGGATATGCATTTCGCGGTGGGTGCAGTAGTATTATTGTATCTAAATACTAAAAAGTTGGTTATATGTTCTATTCGTGCGCTATTGAAAGCATTAATTAAAACTGACTCTATATTTTTCAACTATATAAAACTTTTATTATTTTTTTATAAAATGATCATTTAATTTGCACACATTCCATCAAATGAACGTGATTTTTATGCCACTCATATTGATATGACCCTTTGGAATTACAGTTAAATTGTATTACGTGCGCGGTAAAAAAATAGTAATGAGAAAATATTTTATTTATTTTCGTATGTAATTATTACGTTCTGTATATTGAGTCAATTTTTTTTTTTTCTCTTAATATTTGGTGAGTAAAGTTTCATATAAAGTTTAAATACATTTGGCGGTTCATAAAATTGTCCATTTACTGGTAATTTTAAATGATAATGTATTAGAACCAATGGTGATGAGTATCATAAAATAAAATCTAAACAATTTAAAATTCATAGTGATCATGTAGTTTAAATGGATATCATTTTCCATTTAATCAAGTAAAATATGTGAGTAGTCCCTGCACTATCCGTAAATTGCAGTTTGTTCCTTATGTATTTAAAATTGTTTATGGAGTAAACTACAATTTGCCCTATGTGGTTTAACTTTTTTTTTTAAGGCCAATTTGCATAAAAAATTTACTTATTTTGGGCTTTTACAAAACCGGGCCACCTTTTTCGTTTTTGCAAATTCGATCCGCTTTTTCAGCAAACTGACCAAAATACTCTTATTACGTTTTCTCTTTCCTCTTTCTCTCTCTTCTTCGTTTCTCTCGTTCTTTTTTTTTTTTCTCGCCAGCAGAGTGGAGGCGGAGCGGAGGCGGAAACGATCCGTCTCGCCTCTCACCCTCATTCTCTCGCCCTCGCCCTTGCCCTCGTCCACGCACCCCTCACCTTCCTCGCCTCCAACCCCGCTAAGGCTGCGCCGCGATTTTTTTTTTTTTTTGCTTTTTTCTTTTCTTTTCTTCTCCGACTCTTCTCCACCATCTCCGACGACGATGCCTCTCTCGTCCTTCCCCGCCCTTCTCATCTCTCCCTCTCCCTCATTCTCTGCTGTCTCCGACGACGATGCATCTTCGCCGCCGTTGACGTCGACACCGTGGAGGTCACTGCAGCGCTATAGGCTCGAAGCGGGGGTCCTTAGCGGCGTCGTCGCCGACACCGTGGCTGTTGGCAGAGAGGGTGACAAAAAAAAATTATAGAAAAAATAGAAAAAAAATAAAGATAAAAAATTATATAAAAAGAATGATAAACATAAAATTGCATCGTTAACTGCAAAAAAAATTATAAGTTGCACTATTTAAGATGTAAACTGCAGCTTTAAGATGAAAACTACACTCTTTAAACGAAAATTACACTCTTTGAGAGATATTTACACTGTTTCTCTCTTATTGCACTCTTTCAAATGTAAACTGCACCCATTAAGATGAAAGTTACACTCTTTAAACGAAAATTGCACTGTTTCTCCTCTTGTTGCACCATTTCTCCTCTTGTTATACTATTTTTTATCTTAAACTGCACATTTTTAAGAAATATTTATACTGTTTCTCCTCTTGTTGTACTATTTCTCCTCTTGTTGCACCATTTTTGTGTAAACAAAAGGAGAAATAGTGCAACAAGAGGAGAAACTGCACTGTTTTAAGAGATATATATACTGTTTCTCTTCTTTTTGCACTGTTTCTCCTCTTATTGCACTATTTCTGTGTAAACAATAGGAGAAATAGTGCAACAAGAGGAGAAACAATGCAATAAGAAGAGAAATTGCACCCTTTTAAGAGATATTTATACTGTTTCTCCTCTTGTGCACTGTTTCTCCTCTTTTTGTACCATTTCTGTGTAAATAAGAGAAAAAATAGTGCAACAAGAGGAGAAACAGTGCAACAAGAGGAGAAATAGTATAAATATCACTTAAAAGGATGCAGTTTAAGATAAAAAATAGTATAACAAGAGAAAAACAGTGCAACTTTCGTTTAAAGAGTGTAATTTTTATCTTAATGATTACAGTTTACATCTAAAAGAGTGCAATAAGAATAGAAACAATATAAACATCTCCCAAAGAGCGTAATTTTCGTTCAAAGAGTATAATTTTTATCTTAAAGCAGCAGTTTACATCTTAAATAGTGCAACTTATAATTTTTTTTTAATTAACGATGCAATTTCATCTTCATCATTCTTTTTATATAATTTTTTATCTTTATTTTTTTTTTCTGTTTTTTCTATAATTTTTTTTGTCACCTTCTCTGACAACAGCGACTGCGCCTGTGACGATGCCACTAAGGACCCCCCGCTCCGAGGCTGTAGCGTCGCAGTGACCTCTACGGTGTCGACGTCGGCGCCGGCGAAGATAAATCGTCGTCGGAGGCGACAGAAAATGAGGGAGAGGGAGAGATGAGAAGGGCGGGGAAGGGCGAAAGGCGTCGTCGTCGGAGACGGTGGAGAAGAGTCGGAGAAGAAAAGAAAAGAAAAAAGCAAAAAAAAAAAAAAAGTCGCGGCGCGGCCTTAGCGGGGTCGGAGGCGAGGAAGGTGGGGGGTGCATGGACGAGGGCAAGGGCGAGGGCGAGGGCGAGAGCATGAGGGTGAGAGGCGAGACGGACTGTTTCCGCCTCCGCTCTGCCGGCAAGAAAAAAAAAAAGAACGAGAAAAACGAAGAAGAGAAAGAAAGAGGAAAAAGAAAAAGTAATAAGAAGAGAGAGAAAGAGGAAAGAGAAAAAGTAATAAGGGTATTTTGATCAGTTTGTTGAAAAAACGGATCGAATCTGTAAAAACGAAAAATGTGGTCCGATTTTACAAAAGCCCAAAATAAGTTAATTGTTTATACAAATTGGCCTTTTTTTAACTTTGCTATCCCATTATTCAAAAAGTTGCATTTAACTTTTCTACGATTTTATCACCAGGAAACAAATTGAAGTTTACCTTTTTAAAAATTTTAGCACTTTATTTTCTCTTAATTCTTAACCATGAAAAGAAAAAAGAAAAAAACTTAATTTCACTACGAAAGAACATTTTAATTATATTATTATTTAAAATATAATTATATTTAACGCAAACTAAAGTAAGTTTTGTAATTGGTGAGGGCTAATAATAATATTTTATGACACAAGTTGATTTTTTTTTTCTCTTAATATTTCGTGAGTGAAGTTTCATATAAAGTTTAAATATATTTGGCGGTTCATAAAATTGTCCATTTACTCGTCATTTTAAATGATAATGTATTAGAACCACAGGTGATCGGTACCATAAAATAAAATCTAAACTATTTTAAATTCATAGTGATTACGTAGTTTAAAATTCACTTTATAGTAATTCCTAAAAATTATTAATATTAAAATTAAAAAAATTGTAAAAGTTAATTTATAATAAAATGACACTATGTACTATGCTTGTTTAACGTGCACGTGACAGTTGGAAATTAAAGGAAAGTATTTTATATGTAATGTTTTACGTGTGAAGCGATGGGGCCAAATTGCGAAAGTGGAATAGGTCGGGGGGCTAAGCTTACATTTCGCCCTATTTATAAGCGCTTCCACACACACAAACGAAAACACGGCGCGTCGGAAGGGAAGAGCACTCCGCCGCTTCCCCCGATCGCGCGTGTTCCCCCACTTCACCCCCGACGCTCAGAGGATCGAATCCCCAGACCCTAACCCTAACCCTAATTTGTAGTGCGCGTACCTCGGCATTTGGGTGGGGGGTTGGGGGATGGAGATCCTCCGATCGGGGCGCGTGGTCGTGGCCCTGCTCCTCCTCCGCCTCCGCCAACTCCTCCTCCGCCGCGCGCGGCGCCTCCTCTCGCTAGTGGCGCTCCGCGACGCGCTCCTCTCCCTCCTCTTCCTCCGCCACCACCTCGTCCCCCGCTCCGTCCCCCTCGGCGCCGGCCCCTCCGCCCCGTCGCTCCACCTCTGGATCCCCTCCCCGCTCCTCCGCCGCCTCCGCCCCCCCCGCCCCGCGCTCGTCCTCGTCCACGGCTTCGGCGGCAACGCCAAGTGGCAGTGGGAGCGCCAGATCGGGCCCCTCTCCCGCTCCTTCGACCTCTACGTCCCCGATCTCCTCTTCTTCGGCCGATCCAAACCAGGATCTGGATCGGAATCTGAATCGGAATCGGAAACCCCCGGTTCTCGATCGGTGGCGGAGCAAGCGAGGTGCGTGGCGGAGGCGATGGCGCGGCTCGGGGTGGGGCGATACGCGGTGGTGGGGATCAGCTACGGGGGGTTCGTGGCGTACAGGTTGGCGGGGGAGGGGGCGGTGGAGAGGGTGGTGATTTTGTCGGCGGGGGTGTGCGCGGGGGCGGAGGAGAGGGGGGAGCTCGCCCGGAGGGAGGGGAGGGACGTGAGCGAGGTGCTGCTCCCTCAGCGCCCCGAGGACCTGCGCACGCTCCTCCGCCGGTCCATGCACCGCCCCCCCAAGTGGGTCCCCGACTTCCTCCTCCGCGACTTCATCCAGGTTCCTATCGTTACCCTCTCTCCCTTCCATTCTCGCCGCAGTACACCTTCTGAATCTTCGCGCGAATATTAAAGCGAACTGAAGTGAACCGAACTGCATCATCCATAGAACGATCTCACGTTCAAACGGCAAAGTGCTCGGCGGTTTGTATCCGAGATCCAAGTTCGAATTCTAGTTGATTCACATTTTCAGCTAAATTTATTTCTAAATAAAATAAACAAAGTAGATAGCGTGCTATTTATTTTTTTAAAAAAAATCTCACGTTTAAACCTATTATATTTCTTTTAATTTTTTTTAATTTTTTCACTTTTGAGCGAATCCTAGCGTCACCTTTTCATCGTAATCTCACGGGGTCTTCTTCTAAACACTATAGAATAGAGTCCAACTATAGAATTTTTTTTTCTCTTTTTAGAAAAATTTAAAATACCATTACTATAGTTTTGTATTTTTTTAATTTTTATCCTCTGATTTAAATTGTTATTTTCTACTAAAATTTTTTCGTTAAATTAGTGACAAAGTTAAAACTAAAAAGTATTAAACCGAATATTCGATAAATCTAAGTAAGATATCTGGAGTTTTTTGTATATAATTTAACGAAATTTTAATGAAGCAGTTGATGAAAAAAGAAAAAATAAAATTACAGGATACTAAATTAATGTATTTTAGATCATAGGATACTAAGGTGAGAAAGTGCAAAACTACAAAAGTGGTATTTGAAATTAACCTTTTTTTCTAAATTATTTCTAATTTTTAGTATTAATATTAATTTTCTAAAAAGATCACTAAACCATAGAAACAACTATTATTTTAATCTTACAACTTTTTATTCAAAGATGAAAAGCACCAATTTTTTTTATACGTTTGGAAGTATAAAAGCTCTGCACAATATTATATTAGTCTTATTATGTTTTTGTTTGAGGGTAAACTTTAATTCGCTTTGGTTTGACCGCATTGGTTTGACTGCTTAAAAAATTATACTTGATTATCATGTGATTTAACTTATTTTTATTTTATCATATTTTAGTTTAAAAAATAATATTTAACTATATGTGATTATTAAAAATTTATTTATAATACTATTTGATAGTAAATATTTTAAGTAAAAATAAAAATAAAAATACAAAATATTTAAGTGCTACTTTTTGAACTATAAAACGGCAAACTTAAAAATTTTCTAAAACACAAAAATAAATTGAAGTTTATCCTTTTATTTAATACTAAAATTTTTTAAAAAAATGGAGTAAACCGTAAAAAAGTGATTGAAGAGCATGTGAGGATTCCTTTTCTCTTTTTCCATTCGTTCATTTCTGTAGAGTAACCGTAAATTTTACATCCAAATACTGGTTTTTTTTTTTCACTCTTGCATTTCTGTAGAGTAACCGTAAATTTTGCATCCAAATACCATATATTTACGTCTTATTAATTTTTTTTTAATACTAAATTTTTAATAAGTAAGTATTTTTTTAAAAAAAAAAATTACGTATCTTAAAATCAGTAAGATGGAAAATTTATATGTTGCATTTTTATTTCCAGGGTGAAGGGAACAAATTTTCTTCAGATTTTTGTCTCTCACAAAATTATAGTGTCTTTTTTTTTTGTCCCCTCAAGACTTTCTCTGCCACTTTCTCCCACGTTCTCGAGCTTGTTGTTTTGTTCTCTTCCGCAGCATGCTTTGTTTCACCGGCGCAGGATCTTTGTGAGACTGCATATAGTTCTATATGTAAGATATATTATGGTTAAAATTTTTTATTTGGCTATAATATTTTGAATGATGATTAGATTCAAAAACTTGAGAGAGTGCGTGATAAAATTAAAGTAGTTTTAGGATGAATGATTTCTTAAAAAGAGACGTCACGGATGGTATATGAGTCAATTACCTGTCGAAAGTGTGAGATAAGTCTCGGGTCAGCTTATAACAGCGGAAAGAGCAATACTTTCATTCGGATGACTATTGTGGGTAGAGTACGGCTCTCTCACAAGATCGATTATAGGTAGGGAGACAAGTCTCACATCTAGGACCCCACAAGGTTGGTTAAAGCCAACAAGACGAGTGTCACCTGATATTTGTGAAGCGAGGACCTCAAGACTTAAAGAGGAGAGAATGTGGGATCCAAAATAGTTATATATTAAGATATAATAGAACTAAAACTCTTAATCCGATTATAATATTTTGAGCAGTGGTTAGGTCCAAAAACTAAGCGCTCTAAGGCTAGAACAGTCCTAAGATGGGTGATTCTCCTTTGTTTGGTTGGGGGTTAAGGGGTTATTCAACCCCTTAACCCCCATATTATTCCCGAACACCCCCAAAAATGGGTGGGGTTAGCTAACCCCACCTAACCCTGGATAGCCTATTTTGGGTGGGGTTAGCTAATTCCACCAAACCCCAATCAAACACTATTTTTTATTCATAATAATCCACTATCTTTCTTATCCCACCTATTCCAACGAAACACTATTTTTCACTATGCTGGACTAACTCCAACCCCAAACCAAACACAAAAATACTCTAACCTCACCTTAATCCTGAACATAAGCCTATCTATGAAATAACTAGTTTTTCCTTAATTCTGAACCAAACG
Organism: Ananas comosus; assembly: GCF_001540865.1. Classification (NCBI taxonomy): domain Eukaryota; kingdom Viridiplantae; phylum Streptophyta; class Magnoliopsida; order Poales; family Bromeliaceae; genus Ananas; species Ananas comosus. The sequence continues at coordinate 21,249 of NW_017891045.1, forward strand.
GTAAGTAGGGCGTTACAACTTACTGTTTAGTTTAACTATCTATTTACCATTTAATATTTTAATTTATTTAATTTGAGTTAGTTTGTGACTATTTAATTTTAAAATTAAAATACGTTATTTATTTTTTTATAAATTTAATTAATATATTTTATGTAATTTATATAAAAAAATAATCAGCTTAAATTTTATATTAAAAAAATTACGAAATAACTTAAGTCAAACAAATTAAATGATTGAATTCTAATATTAAAATTTTAAAATAATGAATAGTTAAATCAAAATAATTTATAATTCTGACAAATTTTATATATTTTTTATCCTAAAAAATAATGTGCAAGCTCACTTTTCTTTGATTACTTATATCGAAATCACCTGGTTATATATAGTAGACCTAGAATTATATTGGGAGTTTGCGGGTTTAAATCACTATTTTAGCCAATATATTATATTATTTATTATTAAATAATAATAAAATATATACTGATCGTCCCTAGAGCAAGTGGCAAAGGACTTGGTGGTTGGTACCCGAGACCCAAGTTCGAATCCTAGTTGATTCACATTTTCAGCTAAGTTTATTTCTAAATGAAATAAATGAAACGAGTAGCGTGCTACCTATCTCTCAAAATAATAATAATAATAATAATAAAATATACGACTCACAAGTCACAAGTGGGTCAATTTCACGCGTTACATTAATAAAGGTTTGGTGATAATTTCATTTCCAGTAGCCACGCTTGTAAGCGACTAGAGAGTAATGTTGGCACTTGGCAGGTCCAGGTCCCTCCACAAAGCAAAGTGCTGATTTTCTATTCACTGATTGATTAGATATAAATTATAAAAAAATATATACATTGTAATTAGGGATGCAAACCCGACAGATTTGGACGCGGAAGGGTTCATTTTTTGTCGGAACGGTGCCATATTCAAGACTGATTATTTTTTATTTTATTTTGCTCTTACTTACCTCCTCAGGGCGGAAGCGAATTTTTGGCGAATTGGAACGGATTGAAGGAAGAAAAGAGTCTCCCGCCTCCCGCTCTATTTACTTAGCGGAACGGGGCGGATTTAGGACGAGTTATATTTTTTTATATTTTTTTATTCCTACTTACCGCCTCATTCGGAACGGATTAGGGCGGGAGCTTCACCAACCCGGATTCATTTGAATCCCTAATAGTAATATAGGTAAAAATATTTACAATTATTATTTTATATATTTTATTTAATTAAATATAATAGTTTGCATTATAGTTACAAATAATTTATTTTATAAATAATTTATTTGATTTTATATAATTAAAATTATATTTATAAATATATTGTCTTGGACGATCACTCCCAACATATAAAAAATTTTATTTTTGGCGGTGGATGGTGGTATCAACTTCACTATTATATTTAGTACTATCATTATTTTATAGATAAAAAAGTGGGACATTTATTTAAAGTGCAGATCATTTTGAATTGACTATTCAAATTTTTAAAATTTTAATTTTACTATATAATATTTTAATTTTTTGATTTGAGTCGGTCGATGATACCTTTATTTTAAAATTTAAATACGTTGTTTATTTTTACAAGTTTAGTTAATATATTTCATCCAATTCTCGTAATTATTAATTAATTTATTAAAGTAAGTAGTTTGTTTATATTAAACTTTATATTTTGATGTCAAAGTATTATCAATTAACTCAAATCAAACAAATTAAAAGATTGGATAGCAAAAATAAAATTTTCAAAAGTTGGATAACAGATTTATAATTTTTATTAGTTCTATACATTTTTAACTATTTTATATTATAGTTTATACTAATAATATTTTATATTTTAATATGATATAGTTTTAAATAATAAAAAAATAAGTATTTGGTTGGACGTATGGGTTGCCACGACAACTGTGGGAGTTGTCCGCCAGCTGTGGCTTTAAGATTCGGATCAATGATCTTAAACTACTATTTTTTATATATTATTTGCTATCTACGTAAGTTGCTAGATGGAAATAATATTATATTTCTTATTTATTTTTGTTGTCCTCCTCGCTTAATTTAGTAGGGATGTCAACGCTCGGATTCGGTGCAAAATCCGAACCCGAAATTCAAACTTGAACCCGAAATTGATAAATTTTAAACATTTATATCCTAATCCGAATCCGACCAAAAATTCGAAATTCAAATCTAAAATAATTATTTTTTCTTTACTATATTTTAAAATATATCATATTAAAAGTTAAAATTTTAAAATAGAAATTTGAGTACTGTATCAAATGTTCATATATATTATATAATATAAAATTTATTCGGATTTGCGTCAAGTTCAGGTTTGGATTAGATATATGCAAAATTTATATTCGAACTTGAATATGTTAGATTTTTTTTTTTTATATTCATATTCTAAATTATATATGTTTAGCATTTAGTATATTTAGCTTGGATTTGAATTCGTATATATTTTGGGTATCCGCACTCATTGGCATTCCTTCTTTTTGACCATTCTGGTTGAAAAGTAGAATAAAAATAATAATAATAAATTTTACTTTAACTAAGTCTAGCCCAGCCAAACACAGTAAAACTAGTAGAAAATAAATAAATAAATAAAGTTCTCATTAAGAATAATATTCAACCGTTTCCGAAATAGGGATTTTCAATCGAAACACTCTCTCAATGTATAGTAATGTTTAATACAGTACTATCTAAATAATAATCATATTAAAAAATATTTTTTTATTACAATTTATAATTTGCACGTTGGATTCTTTCGCACGATCATTAGGAATAAATATATTTATTATGTCCGGATCTGATTCGGATGTGAATTACGTACAAACAACGTATTGTATTCGGATTTGGATCCAATTGAAAATTGGGTATTGATTTTACGCTAATATTAACAAAATCAATGGGTTAATTGCATAAAATGTAGTAAATTACGAATATATTTTTATAAGTTTAACTTTTATATGTTATTCCTATAAAAATCTTAATATTTTTAAATATGTCCCTGTCGTTAGAATCCGTTAGAAAAATTTAGTTAACGATAGGTTAAATACTTAAACATTGTTAATTAATAAGGTGAATTAACTTTTTTACCCCTCTTGAATTAACAGTTGGAATATATTTGTGATAGTAAGATGGTACTTATAAAATAAACAATACTTTAACGGTAACAAATTAGAAAAATATATTTGAAATCATTAAAATTTTTACAATGACAATATATAAAAGTTGAACTTTATAGGAATATATTTGTAATTCACTATATTTGTAGGGATCTGTATGAAATTAACCCTTAAAGATTTTATTACGTAACTTTTCAATTTATTTGATTTTAAATAAGGTAATAATATTTTGACTTCAAAATGCAAGATAATTATTTGTTTCAATAAATTTATAATTATGAGAATTGTATAAAATATATTAACTTATCTGTAAAAATAAATGCCACATTCAAATTTTAAACTCAAAGTATCGTTGATTGGCTCAAATCAAACAAACTGAAAAGTTAGACGGTGAAATCAAAATTGTGAAAGGTTGAATAGCCAAACCAAGTCTATAGTTCAAATAAATTATATATATTTTTACCTTTAAACTATATGTATAGCATAAAATCAAATTGGCTCATTGACTCAGTTTATTTGAGTTTTTATGTTTAGGCCCGGCTTTTTTTTTTTTTTTTGAGAGATAGGTAGCACGCTACCCGTTTCGTTTATTTCATTTAAAAATAAATTTAACTGGAAATGTGAATAAGCTAGGATTCGAACTTGGGTCTCGGATATCAATCACCAAGCCCTTTGCCACGTGCTCTAGGGATGGTCGGTTTTAGGCTGGTTTGTGGATCGCATTTTGCTGCCCCAATGAAGGCCAAGTGCACTTTTTATTTATTTATTTATATAGTTATTTATTATTTTTTAAAATATTTTTGCTTTTGTTTGTTTTGTGGTTTTTTGTTTTTTTTTGTTTTTACTGAGAAGCCCCTATGTGTCGATTGATACAACAGGGGACCACTTAGATAAGTGCCACATTGTAGGCCTTCTCGTTTCGTCTCGCTTTCTCGTTTTCATATCAGGGAATCATTGAGTTTTCGTCCCGATCCGTAAACGGTAAGTTAAAAAAACAAAAAGTAGAAAAATAATTCATCCTGAAACTGTTCTGATCCACCATGTAACTGGAGCAGGAGGTAGGAGACAGAAAATTTCTTCTTTTTTTTTTCATTTGCTTTCGTCCCGATCCACCCTAAATGAAGCAATAACTAGGAATCAAAAATGAAAATAAAGGAAAACTTCAAAAAATCCTCATGTGGTTTCGCACTTTTTCATTTTAGTACCCTGTGGTTTAAAATGTATCAAGTTAGTACCACGTAGTTTCTCACTTTATCATTTTAGTACACTGTGGTTTAAAATGTATCGAGTTAGTACAACGTAGTTTCTCACTTTATCATTTTAGTACCCTGTGGTTTAAAATGTATCAAGTTAGTACTCTGTGGTTTTATTTTTGTATCAAGTTAGTACGCTGTGGTTTTATTTTTGTATCAAGTTAGTACTCTGTGGTTTTTAAACCATAGGATACTAAAGTGATAAAGTGCGAAACTACAAAGTACTAATTTGATACAGTTTAAATCATAAATTACTAAAGTGATAAAGTGAGAAACCACATAATACTAATTTGATATACTTTAAATCACAAAGTACTAAAGTGAAAAAAATAAAACCACAATGAAGGTATTAGAAGTTTTTCCTAAAAATAAAATTAACACGTCCTGAATTCATGCCGACACAAAAAACGGAGAGACAGATGCAGGAACTCTCCTGCACCCAGACCCACCCTTTCTTTTTTTTTTTTTCTTTTTTTTGAGAAAACAGACCCACCCTTTTTTGCATCCGTATGTGTGTGGATGTTGCATCATGCATGTAGTGAAGCGGCCGTTAGTATCTGTCGGGTAGGAGGAAAAAGCATCAACACTGTTCTGCGCTGGCACGATTTTTGGAATGGGATGGGATTGTACCATTAAAATTGAGTGCCCATTTTGCTTACTTTTCATAAATAGAGCGTGAACACGTCACGTGGCTTTTGGAGAAATAGATTCAAGCCTACCTCTTATGTTATGCAAATTCAATGGTAGATTATTTAGTAAAAATTTGGAGTTTCCACTATGAAGCTTCAAGAGAGAGGAGCTTTTTCCTATGCTTTATATATATGTAGAGAGTCCGTGGCTGCTATGCTATCAATAGCACTAAAT
>NW_017891046.1:0-26473 GCF_001540865.1 Ananas comosus
GTAATTGGCATGACGAAGGGGGGGGGGGGGGGGGGGGGGGGGGGGGGGGGTGACGTCAGGGCTTAACGGGCGGAGTCTGTGACACCCCAATAAGTCCCACATCGGATGGGGTTATATAAGGAGACTTTAGACATGTGAAATAACTGAGCTTAAGATTTGTTTGGTCGGTTGTTGGGCCCAACGAGTTATTGCTTGCTAGTGGCGATGGGTCGTACAGAGGAGAGATGCGGAGAGGAGGTGGGGAGAGAGAACTGTGGAGTTCCGGCTACTATGCTATTAATAGCACGAAGTACTTGGTGCCTACAAGTTTTCCGCTGTAGGTCTACCCTTTTGATTATTTTCACCCGTTAGATCATACTATTCAACCAACCACCCACTCAACCCTAGGGGCGCACATCATCCTAACCGCCACATCTTTAACCAATGCGCCAAAACTTGGTAGCACAAATGACTTGGTGCCATTAATAGTATATTAGCCTAGTTTCTATATATATTATTATATATATATATATATAAAGAGAGAGAGAGAGAGAGAGAGATGAGAGAGAGAGAAGAGAGACGAGGAGAGTAGAGCTAGACGGTATACTATCGGTACGCACGGAGGCTCCGTGCTACCAAGTTGTTTTCAATGATGTTGGTTCCAAATCGACGATCGGCTCCGTTAGACTTGATCTACACTATTGAAAAATATTAGAAACTAAATTTCATAATTTTTCGCACCATTTATCTATCAAAACAAGTAAACGGCTGAAAATAAAAATCTCTAAAAAATGATAATAAAAAACTTGAAATTTAAGATCAGAGAGGTATTGATCTTACTCTAATAGTGAAAAAAAAAATATCTGATAAAATTTTATCAGATATGGATTGTTTTACACCGTTAAATTCCAAAGCCAGCACATCTCATCATTAAAATTGTCACAATTTGAGACCTTTTGATCACTAGCCAAATGATCCCGAAAAATTATAAAATTTAGTTCCCAATATTTTTAATAGTGTAGATCAAGCAGCTAATTGGAGGCCGATCGCGATATAGGAAGCCGCATCATTGAAAACAACTTGTATCCACGAAGTTAGCACGGAGGCCTCCCGTGCGGTACCGAAATATACCGGCCCTAGCTATATATATATATATATTATAGAGAGAGAGAGAGAGCGAGAGAGAGAGAGAGTAGAGAGAGAGAGAGAGAGAGAGAGAAGAGAAGAGAGAGAGAGTAGGGCTGTTGTGCTCTTAAGAGCACAGCAGCCCCTGTGTGCCTATTAAAACATCACCATCCATCTAGATAGATGGATGGCTAAGATTAAATTTCTTTCAAACTTGGAAACCTACTGTTAGATGGGTTAAAGTTAACGGATTTTTTTTTCTCTCTCCTCTTTTTCTTCTCTTTTCTTTTTTCCTTTTCTCGTGTCTCTTTGCAGGCTCTCTCTCATCTTCTCTCTCTCTCACAGTGAAATGCTTTTTCTCTTCTCTTCTCCCCCAATCTCTCCCTCTCCCTCTCATGTGGAATTGTGGAAGTCCTCCAGTTCCTTTAGAACGCCGCCGGAGAAGACGATTGGCTTCACAAGATGTAAGCTCCTCCTCACTAAACCCTCTTCTAGAATACCCATCACCTCGACCCTTGCACACGCACCACCTGCAAGGGGCGACTGGCTGCGCCTCCGCACCACCCCTACGACCCGCCACGTCGCCGCCTCCAAATCGTGCGAGTGGCGCAATCCACCCCAAGCTCCCCCCTCAAACCGAGGCGAACCCCGCGCGTGCGCGGCCTCTGCCTCTGCCAACCCCGCGGACCCACCAAAGCCGCCACCCCACGAGACTGCGTCCCCCCAAACCGCGCGACCCAACCGTGCAACCCAACTTCCCCCCTCCCCGCTCCATGCATCGCACGGCGCGGACCCTCTCGCACCCGCACCCCACGCAAAGGAGACAAAAGAAAAGGAAAAAAGAAAAGAGAAGAAAGAGGAGAAAAGAGGAGAGAGAAAAAAATCCGTTAACTTTAGCCCATCTAACAGTGGGTTTTTCAGTTAAAAGGCGAATTTAAATCTCAGCTAGCCATCCATCTAGATGGATGGTGGTAGATGTTTAATAGCCCACAGAGGCTGCTGTGCTCAGCCCTAACTCTCTCTCTCTCTCTCTCTCTCTCTTCTCTCTCTCTCTCTCTCTACTCTCTCATCTATATATATATATTATATATATATATATATATATATATATATATATATATTAACAATCCCTTTGACTTTTAACCTCTTCAAATTAAATAATTTTTGTCAGTCAAATTCAGAATTTGAAATCTCCATTGTGACCAAGTATGAAATTGTGTAATACGTAAGAGGCAAGTACTATATCAGTTTGTGAATCAATTGGATTAAATGTAGCCACTTTTAGTATCAGAAAGCGCAGCTTCAAATCCCAATAATAGGTTCTATATGATTTTGAAGTTGAATGTGTCAAAGATTAAAATTCCTTTAACATTTCGTAGCTTTTCTTTAATTTAACTCTTCTTTAATAAATGGTAATTTGTTTTGCGATAAGGTGCAAGAAATTGAGGCATATTGGCATACCCTGCATCAACTAAATTATACTTGCCATGTGGGACATGAAAGCTCATGGTCAATGGTATTTTGTAAAGCAGTTGGTGTCAGAAGCTGAGCCTTCCCACCCAGCTCGTATATAAACAAAATAAAGTTCCAAGTCACATGCCACCGTAACATTATGTAGTATCTAACAATTTATAAACAAGCAGAGGAGAGCGTGGCGTGGGCGCCATGGAGGGATTCCAGAAAGTATGATACTTGGAAATGATTTGGAGAGGCGATATCAAATGCTGGAAAAATATATGAAAGGTAATAGGGAGTTAATGTATGTTGAGAAAAAGAGGAAAGAGGTGACGCTTGTTTCGATCTTACTGGGTGGTAGTAGGAAGATTGATAGTTGTCAGATAGACATTAATAAGGGGTTAGAACAGACGAAGGAGGTAGGTGAGGCAAGCTTAGATTGTAAACCATTCTCAGGCGATGTTAATGGTGTGCTTCCTGGAACAGAAAGCAGGTCAACACAGGGAGGTGTGAGGAGACTTAATAATAGTCATGCAAATTAAAGGTAATTTAGAGAGATTTCCAAAACATACAGGGTCACTATACCTCGTTTCTCAAGCTGGGTTTGTATAAAGAGACGTTGCTGCCGAACAACATCCCTCCCTCTAAGAACTTTGGTGTACTACCGAGGTTTACAAGCAGGCGGAGGCTCTCTCTCGGTGCCTTGGATCTGACCATCGAGCCGAGGTGTGCAGATAAGAGCGGACATGGGGGGCAGGCAGCAGTGTAGAGAAGGTGGTTCTGAGACCCAGTCCATCATGCACAGGGCACAACAAGCTCGCGGTCGCACCCCTCTACTGAAAACCTTCGTCCCATACACGGATGAGTATCTTCGACGGAGAGATCTGCGACGAAATGCGATGTTGGTGGATGTCATCAGACCGGCCAACCTGGGACGGTCCCTACAGCAAACGATCGCCACCGCGATGGCGAATCGTTTTGGGGGTTATTCGAGTGATTTCTTTGTCGCGAAATACAGGGATAGGGAGTTTGCATTCTTCCTACCCAACAACTGGGTTTCGGCGGAACTGCTTATTAGAAGGCCATATTATTTACAACGCTGGAGGGTTTTTGGCTGAGATGCTACGCCTGGGGAAGTTATAGGGAGGCACGACGCTACTACAGGTTGGGCTACTCGGCTTGGATTAAATTAATGGGGCTGCCTTCCGAATGTTGGACTGTGGCTCGAGTGGCTGCAATGGTGAGCAGCTTCGGCCGATTCCTCAGAGCAGACGACGTTACTGAAAGTAATTTTAGTCCAATTTAGGTTTGATGCATATCAATATCACTAGCGCATTTAAAATAACAAGGCAACTCAACTGTTACAATTGAAATTACGTCCAATTTAGTCGTAATTTTAAGTTTTGCAACCGAAAAGAGTAATTTGAAACAAAAAGCTTGTGTGTTTAATAACCATCTTCTAAACAAACAAATACTTTCTAGGTCAGTAAAATTCCGAGGCCATATATCACCTACATATTTTATTTCTAGCTTTCTAGGATGGTTCATGGTAGGGAATAGATCTTTCTCCTGCTCACTTTCTTTCTCGGCTTCTGAGGCTTCTTCGTTATATTAAATGAAAATAGACAAAGTTCGTAAATGAGGCAAGTTTGCAATGGACAAAGTTGAACAAGCAAGTTCAAATGAAAGGTCCACAAAGAAAACATATAGCAATTCTCCTTAAAAATAAAAAAATAAAAAAAATTTCAATAATAGCCTCTGACACCATCAAACTAGCAAAAGACCAATACAGAATTTGACTTACCATGAAATCTTGGCAATTCTTGCAGGTTATGAAGTTCAAGAAATGACCTAATTCAGCGAAACTGCTAATTAGTCATGGATCAATGAAATCCTTATTTCCTATATCTCCTAACACCACTGTCACACCCCAGATCAAAAATTCGAATTACATCAACAGATCCGCCACATGCATAAGGATATGCCTTATACATACGAAACGTCAACAAAAACTGTCCAAAAAAAAATTAATTAAGCTCTAACAATAGCAAGTATCAGAGTAAAATAAAAACTATATACTACAGCAACACTATAAATATACAATTATCGCTACACCAATGCTTAAAATGGTACAATATCTCTGACAACTTCAAACCTCAAAATACTATACTAGATGCTATATACAGCTAGGTGATCCAGCTACACACAAAGAGGGTAAAAGATGCTAACTATCCACAATCCCCTTATCTCGATTAGTCGCTGGTACTGAAGGCTCTGAAATAAAATATTAATAAAAAAGATATGAGAACTATAGAGTAGGTCTTGTGTGCTATTAGGAGCACGGAGTTCTCCGTACTCCCAAGCCGTTTTCGATGATGGGACTTTTTGAATCGATGATCGGCTCCGTTAGACGTGATCTAGCGTATTTGAAGTACCTAGAAATTAATTTTTGTAGATTTTTTATATTATTTACCAAGTGATCGAAAGGATTCAAAATCAACAATTTTTAATAGTTGATATATGCCGTTTGCAAGTTTAATGGTGTAGAAGTATTCAAATCAAATGAAATTTTGATAGAAAATTTTTTTATACTATCTACAACAAGATCAATATCTCTAATCGAAAATTTTAGTGCTACATCATAACTTTTTTGTGAGATTTTTATTTTTAACTGTTGATTGTAAATCCTTTCGATCACTAAGTAAATGATATCGAAAAATTACAAAATTTATTTTTTAGATAGCACAAATATACTAGATTAAGTCTAATAAAGCCAATCGTCAATTCGAAAGTTACGTCATCGAAAATGGCTTAGGGGCACGAAGGCCTCCGTGCTCCTAATAGCACACAAGACCTACTCGAGAACTATAATCAATAGTCCCCAGCAGGTAAGGTCAACAATGCCAACAGTCTATTGTCACGCCCCGGGGTCCCTTATGGTTTTAAAACCAATGCGAAAGTGCCCAAAGTTTTTTTTTTTTTTTTTCGGAAAGCCTTGACCCCAGAGGACGTTAGATCTACCACAAATATAGGGAATCCATTGTTCACATGGACAGAGTTTTCCCTGTATTTGTACGGCATCGCACAAGTATAAGATACAACCACACTATACACATATTCACATACAATCGCCACATCACATTCATTCCATCACAAGTTTATTATAAGTTCACATCTATTAGTTTAAAACGTTTCCTACTCGAAAACTTATTTTGAAATACTAATAATTATGAAAATCAGAAAAACTCTTTTTAAAACTGTTTCCCACACGGAAACCCTTTTCTTTAAAAATATGATACCACGAGGGGTAGAAAATCGTTTTCATCTCATAAGGAAACCATAGTACTTTATTCATTTCACAAAACCACATTTATCCATATAACTGAAAACCAACTGAACCATAATTGCTAATTCAATTATTAAAAAGACAAGTTTGGAAAGTTTAACCAAAACGGCGGGCCGATAGCACTATCGCTCGCTAAGACACGCACCTCACGAACCGTCCCGACTAGGACCAGCAATGTCACCTGAAAGGGGGGTGGGGGGTGAGAACATGTACACATGTCTCCTCTCTTAGAGGGTACCACAAGCCGACGAAGGCGATGAGTACTCACCGGCAGAAAGAGATATCAAGGTCATAGATAGATATCTCAAATACAGTAGCTAATATGCTGGAAGGAAAGAGAACAGTAATAGATCATGTAACTACCGCTACTGTAAAATAGAACAGAATGCATACATGGATATCAGAACTACAGTAGCAATGATGCATAGGTAACCAACAATACATGGGAATATAACTAGCCGTTACTGTAATACAGAACGAATTGCAAGTATGCATCAACCGGACGATCAGTCCAAGATATACCCAATCCCTGTGGCCTGTCATGAAGACTTGGCCTAAGCTCGCCCATAGATCTCAAGGACCGCAAATCAAGTACCACTCCGAAGGGACACAACAACCCGTACCCAGAGTCGCTAACTCTGTCTAAGCACAGCGTATATCAAGTCTGGGAGTGAGAACTCAGGGTGGCAAATCCTATCTATAAAACATCACCTCCTACTGGGCTGGCAACTGAAGTACCCCGGGTTAGTAACCCTGTCTAAGACTCCTTCAGTGCCGTACAAGGTATAGTTATGTATATGCTCAATAGCCAATCGTCGACAACTAGCTGACAATAACCGCCCATCGGGGCACACCGACCAATAGGTTACAAGAATGTCACGTCATGCATCGGTATAATCCAAAACTAACCGTCAGCCGCTAGCCGACAATTCTACCACTCAGGGTACACCGACCTCATAGGTCATCAAACGACAAAAGTAACGAAACCGACCGACTAGGTCACATAAATATCAAATCATGGACCAGTGTAATTTATAATCAACCGTCGGCAACTAGCCGACAATCCTACCCCTCAGGGTATACCAATCTCATAGGTCATCAAATAACCAAACAGGCCGAATAGGTCACAATACCAGAATCACTAAACCGACCCAATAGGTCACAATTCTCACGTATGATCACAAATCCGCTCTACTTCGAACTCACGAAACTGGATATGCAACTAACCAAGTAGAGCAACAAAGAGAGATAGATGTAAGGGTGCTAGGCTCAACACATAATATGCAAGGTAATAATAAAGAAAGGGTGAAGAGAATGTCACCGAGCATGCACCACTGTACCGACTTCGGATCGAAGTACTGACCTGTACGAATGCAGCACCTGTCTCCCGTCTGTGGAAGAACGTCAACCGGACCTATAGAGGGTCCACCGGGTTAGAATCCAACCACAAATATATATACAAAACTAACTCACAATCCAACCTGTACACCCATAGGAATCGGTTTCCCAAAATCGATTACCGTAACTCGCCAGAAGTCTCGAAAATCCCACCAGGACTCCGTCGAGATCCACGAACTGTCTCGGAACTCACTGACTCACGCCACGAGTCACCCGCTGCCACTAGACACAATAATTTGTGTGACCTAGCAGCAAACACATATCCTTACATCGAAATGATTATCGTCGAATAATCATTCCGATCCGGGTTCCCGGAAGTGTTAATTTCGATACCGGAACCCACCGTCGCTCACCCGTCGTTTTTGAACCCTCAAAACGATGCGGGTGACCAGCTAACAAGGCTCAGTAACAACATGATTTATTGTGAGGCACCGTCGGAAGAACTCCGAAGCGGAATCGCGTTCCGTTGGCGGATTTTGCCGAAAAATGCACCGAAAATAAATATCCGATTTCCGAAAAGGCCTCGGGCCTTGGACAACCAGTCTAGAGGTCACCCGCTACCCGCACATATTGCCAACAGCAACCACGAAACGTATACTTGCATAAAAACCACTGCGACTATATAAAATCACATCATTTTATATGATTTTCGGAGTTTTACAGCCCGATAGCACAAACCAAGGACTTTCGAGCTTTGCCAAGACACACGCTAATAGGTCTCAATGTGCCAGAGGCCGTGCTCACACTTCAGAGCATGGCCGGTCACTGTGGGAGGCACGGGAGCGACTCAAAGTTCAGCAAACCCTGCGCGCTGAACCTAAAACACTTTTAATTCACTCATTCAGGGCTCGTTGACCCTAAATAAGGTGAGCACTGTGATCAGAACTGACTGACGATCATCATGCTCACCTCCGGAGGCATCGGAACAGCCCCGGATCACCGAAACAGTGAAGGCAATCCAAAATAATGCACAAACTGCTTACAAAAAGCTTATCGAGCAAGGTGGAGCTAGGGCACGGCCGGCAGCAGCTCGGCGGCAGGCACACCGGCAGCAGGCAGGTGCGGGCTACTGAGGGAGGTCGGGGCACTCGTCAGCCTGCGACGGAAGGCGGTGGCGGTAGTTGGTAATAATGCCCTAGCCGAACAAGGTGGTAGGGAGCACGGCCCAGGTCCGGCCGACGGGGAGCTCCGGCGGCGAGGCGCCAGCGGCAGACGAGTACGTCCGGCCAGGAAGGGCCGGCGCTCACGCCGGCCGGCGTCGGGAGGCGGCGGTGGCGGCGCGGGGAGAAACCGAGCCCGCAGGCCACAGCTCTGGCTCAACGAGTTCCTCCAGCCATGGCGGCGGCCGGAGCAGACAGGGGAGGAGCACGGCCTTCACCTGAAGCCGAGAGGAGAAAGCAGAGCCAGTGGCGGGCAGCCGAGAAGGCAGCGCGGCCAGGCTCGGCCGCACCAACCCGAGCTGGCCGTATGCTGCAGGATTCGCAGCGGCAGAGCTCGGGGCCGGTTGTGGCCGGCCGGGGGAGGTCGCCGGAGGTTCGGGGGGTCGCCGGAGGAGAGTCCAAGGTGAGGGATCACCTGCCGAGCTCTCAAGCAGAGAGGAGGATGGGTTGGTGGCAAAGTGAGAGAGAGATGGGGGGAGATGGTGGTCAGGGAAGTGGTTGGTCGGCCGAAGCTCAGCCGGAGGAGGCTGGGGAGCGCACGGCGCACGAGGTTGAGGGAGGAGAGGTGGCTGGGAGTCAGCTGGAGGTAGGGCTAGGGTTTTCCTCCATGGAAACCCGAGTTAGCTTAAATATATATAAGGTGACCACTTACAGTTTAGCCCACCAAAGATCAATATTTTCAGCTGAGTCCCTCACGACGCGGGTAAATCGCGCGGATATACCTCCACGCCCGATTTCACGCAAAACGGTACATAAAATATAGGGTGTTTTGAAAAATTACCGTTTCGCTACTAATGACCCCTCCTCGATCAACGCGTGATATTAGGAGATCCGTCCATCGGATTTTCTAACGGACTGCGCCAGCGCGTTCAGCACGACCGGGACATCGAACTCACGATTTTGTTTCACCTGATATAGTCATCGATTTTGCGACGAAACCCATCCTCTGTCCAATTTTCCATACACCACACATAGACATAAGTGTAAACCCAATAAACCTTAAATTCAAATTTGAATTTGAATTCCCTACCCCTAGTAGGTACCTGAAACATCCCTCACCCTACTCCAGGTCACATTCACAGAGCACAAGGAGTTTTATAATGCAAGAACAACAAAGAACGAAAACCCTCTTTTCGATAAAATCTCTTTTTCTCGAAAACCGTGAATCAAAACCCAAAATCGTCAGTGCAATTGTCTCCAGGATAGTCGAACCGTTGAAAACAAGCTATTGGATCACTATGAACGGAGTCCAATACGCACCAGAAGCCATCTCCACTCATTGGCTTCACCGGAAAACCGGACTTACTATTCAATTTAAGTGATTAGTAAAGTTCGCGTAACTTCTCCATTCTAACTCGTTTTCTCCTAAAACTTGACGAGTGTTTATGATATTAAATTATACACAAAAATATCGTCAACAAAGAGTTTAGCTACATTGCAAAATCTCAGTCCGTACATCATCCCGCTTAAAGAAAGTTTCGTCCCCGAAACTTGACCACGTATCCACCGTAATTGTATTCGGATATCACTCCACCACTGCGGTATCACCTTTGAGTATTAATCAGTTACATTTCCTTTATTCTGGACAGATCGGCCTCTAAAGAAGGGAAAAATAGAACTGCGGTTCCACTTGGACAAGACGAGGGAAAACATACCAACCCAAAATCTATGGACCAAGATCCACCGGGATTAACACCATCCTATAACCTACGGACAAAACAGTTCCGCGACCAGGATTATTCGATCCCAAATTTGCCAATTCTGAGATAATAAATCGTCACTCAGAAACTCTAGGTCCACTCAACCTTAGTCCAAGTAGAAGTAGCCGACTCAACTCGGTCGAAAGTTCACGTAGAAAAGTCACGGGACAACACCACAAGTCTGGAGTATATTTTCATAGGTCGAAACGACACACTCCGACTAGCAAACAACGTCAACCAGCTCACCACGAGCGAATACGTATCGTTGTCCTAAAACCCGAGTCAAAGGCATTCATCTCGGAGACCACAGTCTCCCACCGGTCAGGTATACAAAGAGCCAAAGTCAAACCCTTAGTATCGAAAACCCACCTACAGTATTCGACACTCCTTGGTTCAAGACCTCACTCTTTGCCTGGCCATAAAATCCAAGGCTGACATTACCAATTGAGCTCGACAATTTTATCTCCTCAAAACTTAATCTGGTACCATCAGACCAACATATGATCCTTGCAAGTCCATCACTTGGTGCACAGGATTGCCAATCGCAATATACGATAATAATCATCGGTGATGCCCAACACCTGTCTCTACGAGACCCTGTCGCTGCCGTCCTACAAGGGACCCAAGCGATCGATGTTCCCAGCAACACCAAACACCTGTCTCATTGAGACCAAGGCACACCTGTCATCAAATACCCAGACAAGCATACCACTCTAAGGTTTGCACAACAAGTCGAATCGCAAACCTTATACACTATCACATACCGTGACAATCGAAGCCAACAACCAGGCTCAAGCCACTCATCAACCGTGATTCTGAACCTCCCGGCAAAAGGCCGAGACTACCAACCAAAACAAACTTTTTTGTTGTGAAAGGCATAACTATAGAGCTAACGAGCACCCAGACTCGAACAAGAGTCAAAACCATCAACAGTGGTGATAAATCATCTGCGTAAAACCTGCCAGGGATAACCCAAGGCTCACTATGTGGTTAGAGATGACCAACACTCAAGCTTTCTCACAAGACCATCTATAGAGATTGTCTTGCAAGAGAAAACACCGACCCAATTCAAAAGTTCCAAACGGAAAAGGGTATTCCATCCCAACTTTCGACTGCACATTGTCTGCAACCAATGTACTTATCAAAAAAAAAAAGCGAAATACCCGAAGATCCACTACCAACAACAAGTTGGAAGCGCGACACATCGAAGTATCAAGCTACCTGATACCTCTTTACTGAATCAAAAGTTCACAACCAAAGCCGTCGAAACCTCGACATTGCAAGTCGACATTCGAAATCAGATCAACCTTGAACCGACTCACTGGGAGTCCCCCTGCTTTCAACATCCAAAAGCTGTTAGCGACATTAAGCCGCGAACCACACAAACTGAGGCTTTAGGAAACGATTTTTCTAACTAATTTCCACACCACAACCGAACTATACCCAAAGCTTCAAGAAAGCAAAACCAACATTGCAAACGCCTAAACGGCCACTATCAAAATCTTGGGCTACACCCTAACAGCCCCACAAAAGTCGCGACCGTAGCTAATCTTAGTGTCATCCGTGGAGACGCTCGCAACAGCGCTCGTGCCCTAAGTAGGGAGAGTGGCCTGGGCGCCGGCAACTGAGACAATCGCCTAGGTCCCAAAAACATCACCTGGCCCCTCAAGGCCCCACCTGACAGGAGTGGCTAACCAACAGAACGTCACCCCGCCACTCGATGTCCATAACGGTACACCGCCACTACTCCTGATTGAGACACCAGCTTGTGCGAAAATCGTTGCACGTACAAAAAATAACCATGTACTTCGAGCTTACCAATCTCGAATGCACACCGGGACTCAAGCCCAACCCACGCACTCACGTGCCTATATACCGTAGGTCTTCCTATGGGTCAACCTAACCAATAGTTCAGTCTTTTTGTTTTGAAAACAATCCGTGAGTGGTGCCGTGGTTGTAACTTGGCTCTGATACCACTTTAATCTGTCACGCCCAGGGGTCCCTTTTGGTTTTAAAACCAATGCGGAAGTGCCCAATTTTTTTTTTTTTGAAAGCCTTGACCCCAGAGGACGTCAGATCCACCATAAATACAGGAAATCTATTGTTCACACGGACAGAGTTTTTTCTGTATTTACACGGCGTCGCACAAGTACAAGATACAACCACACTGTACACATATTCACATACAATCACCACATCACATTCATTCTATCACAAATTTACTACAAGTTCACATATATTAGTTAAAACGTTTCCTACTCGAAAACTTATTTTGAAATACTAATAATCATGAAAACCAGGAAAACTCTTTTTAAAACTGTTTCCCACACGAAAACCCTTTTTCTTTAAAAATACGCTACCACGAGGGGTAGAAAATTATTTTCATCTCATAAAGAAACCATAGTACTTTATTCATTTCACAAAATAATATTTATCCATATAACTGAAAACCAACTGAACCATAATTACTAATTCAATTATTAAAAAGACAAGTTTGGAGAGTTTAACCAAAACGGCGAGCCGATAGCTCTATCGCTCGCTAAGACATGCACCTCACGAACCGTCCCAACTCAAACCAGCAATGTCACCTGAAAAGGGGGTGGGGTGTAAGAACATGTACACATGTCTCCCCTCTCAGTAGGTACCGCAAGCTGACGAAGGCGAGGAGTACTCATCGGCAGAAAGAGATCATTAAGGTCATAGGTAGATATCTCAAATACAGTAGCTAATATACTGGAAGGAAAGAGAACAGTAATAGAACATGTAACTACTGCTACTGTAAAATAGAACAAAATGCATACACGGATATCAGAACTACAGTAGCAATGATGCATAAGTAACCAACAATACATGGGAATATAACTAGCCGCTACTGTAATACAGAACGAAGTGCAATTATGCATCAACCGGACGATCAGTCCAAGATATACCCAATCCATGTGGCCTGTCATGAAGACTTGGCCTGAGCTCGCCCATAGGTCTCAAGGACCGCAAATCAAGCACCACTCCGGAGGGACACAACAACCCGCACCCAGAGTCGCTAACTCTGTCTAAGCACGGCGTATATCAAGTCTAGGGGTGAGAACTTAGGGTGGCAAACCCTGTCTATAAAACATCACCTCCCACTGGGCTAGCAACTGAAGTATCCCGGGTTAGTAACCCTGTCTAAGACTCCTTCAGTGCCGTACAAGGTATAGTCATGTATATCCTCAATAGCCAATCGTCGACAACTAGCTGACTTACCGCCCATCAGGGCACACCGACCAATAGGTCACAAGAATGTCACGTCATGCATCGGTATAATCTAGAACTAATCGTCAGCCGCTAGCCGACAATCCTACACCTCAGGGTACACCGACCTCATAGGTCATCAAACGACAAGAGCCACGAAACCGACCGACTAGGTCACGTAAATATCAAATCATGGACTAGTGTAATCTATAATCAGCCGTCGACAACTAGCCGACAATACTATCCCTCAGGGTATACCGATCTCATAGGTCATCAAATAACCGAACAGGCCGAATAGGTCACAATACCAGAATCACTAAACCGACCAAATGGTCACAATTCTCACATATGATCACAAATTCGCTCTACTTCTAACTCACGAAACTGGATATACAACTAACCAAGTAGAGCAACAAAAAGAGATAGATAGTAAGGGTGCTAGGCTCAACACATAATATGCAAGGTAATAATAAGGAAATGGTGAAGAGAATGGCAGCGAGCATGCACCACTGTACCGACTTCAGATCGCAATACCCACCTGTACAAATGCAACACCTGTCTCCTATCTGTGGAAGAACGTCAACCGGACCTACGAAGGGTCCACCGGGTTAGAATCCAACCACAAATATATATACAAAACTAACTCACAATCCAACCTGTAAACCCACGAGAATCAGTTTCCCAAAACCGATCACCGAAACTTGCCGGAAGTCCCGAAAATCGCATCGGGACTCCGCCGGGATCCACGAACTGTCTCGGAGCTCACTGACTGACGCCACGAGTCACCCGCTGCCACTAAACACAATAATTTGCGTGACATGGGAGCAAACACATATCCTCACATCGAAACGATTATCGTCGGATAATCGTTCCGATCCGGGTTCCCGGAAGTGTCAATTTCGACACCGAAACCCACCGTCACTCACCCGCCGTTTCTGAACCCTCGAAACGATGCGCGTGACCAGCCAACAAGGCTCAGCAACAACATGATCTACTATGAGGCACCGTCGGAAGAACTCTGAACCGAAATCACGTTCTTTCGGCGGATTTTACAGAAAAACGCACCGAAAATCAACATTCGATTTTCAAAAAGGCCTAGGGCCTTGGACGACCAATCCAGAGGTACCCGCTACCCGCACACACTGCCAACAGCAACCACGAAATGTATAATTGCATAAAAACCACTGTGACTACATAAAATCACATCATTTTATGTAATTTTTGGGGTTTTATGGTCCGATAGCGCAAACCGAGGACTTTCGAGCTTTGCCAAGACACACGCTGATAGGTCTCGATGTGCCAGAGACCGTGCTCACACTTCGGAGCATGGCCGGTCACTATAGGAGGTGCGGGAGCGACTCAAAGTTCAACGAACCCTGCGCGTTGAACCTAAAACACTTCTAATTCACTCATTCGGGGCTCGTTGACCCTAAATGAGGTGAGCACTGTTATCAGAACTGACTGATGATCACCATGTCACCTCTAGAGGCATCGGAACAACCCCGGGTCGCCGAAATAGTGAAGGCAATCCAAAACAGTGCACAAACTGCTTACAAAAAGCTTACCGGGCAAGGTGGAGCTAGGGCACGGCCGGCGGCAGCTCGGCGGCGGGCGCACCGGCAACAAGAGGGTGCAGACGACTGAGGGAGGCTGGGGCACGGGTCAGCCGTCGACGGAAGGCGGTGGCGGCAGCTAGTAATGATGCCCTAGCCGAACAAGGTTGTAGGGAGCACGGCCCAGGTTCGGCCGACGGGGAGCTCCGGCGGCAGAGCGCCGGCGGCGGACGAGTGTGAGCGCTCACGCCGGCCGGCGTCGGGAGGCAGCGGTGGTGGCGGGGGGAGAAACCGAGTCTGCACGGCCTCAACCCGGGCTCAGCGAGTTCCTCCAGCCATGGCGGCGGCCGGAGCAGATAGGGGAGGAGCGCGGCCTTCACCTGAAGCCCAGAGGAGAAGGTAGAGCCGGTGGCCGGCAGCCGAGAAGGCGGCGCGGCCAAGCTCAGCCACACCAGCCCGAGCTGGCCGTATGCTGCAGGATTCGCGGCGGCAGAGCTCGAGGCCGGCTGTGGTCGGCCGGTGGAGGTCACCGGAGGTTCGGGGGGTCGCCGGAGGAGAGTCCAAGGTGAGGGATCACCTGCCTAGCTCTCAAGCAGAGAGGATGATGGGTTGGTGGCAAAGTGAGAGAGAGAGAGAGAGAGAGAGAGAGAGAGAGGGGAAATGGTGGTCGGGGAAGTGGTTAGTCGGCCGGAGCTCGGCCGGAGGCGGCCGGGGAGCGCACGGCGCACGAGGTTGAGGGAGGAGAGTCAGCTGGGAGTTAGCTGGTGCTAGGGCTAGGGTTTTCCTCCATGGAAACCTTAGTTAGCTTAAATATATATAAGGTGACCACTTGTAGTTTAGCCCACCAAAGATCAATATTTTTAGCTGAGTCCCTCACGGCGCGGGTAAATCGCACGGATATACCTCCACGCCCGATTTCACGCAAAACGGTACAGAAATTATGTGGTGTTTTGCAAAATTACCATTTTGCCACTAATGACCCCTCCTCGATCAACGCGCGATATCAGGAGATCCATCCATCGGATATTTGAACGGATTGGCCAGTGCATTCAGTACGACCGGGACATCGAACTCGCGATTTTGTTTCGCCTGATATAGCCGCCGATTTGCGACGAAACCCATCCTCTCTCCAATTTTCCATACACCACACATAGACATAAGTGTAAACCCAATAATCCTCAAAATCAAATTCGAATTTGAATTCCCTACACCTAGTAGGTACCTGAAACATCCCTCACCGAGCACGAGGAGTTTTATAATGCAAGAACAGCAAAAAACGAAAACCCTCTTTTTGATAAAACCCCTTTTTCTCGAAAATCATGCATCAAAACCCAAAATTGTCAGTGCCATTGTCTCCAAGACAGTCGAACCGTCGAAAACGAGCTATTGGATCACTATGAACGGAGTCCAATACGCAACAGAAGCCATCTCCACTCATTGGCTTCACCGAAAAATCGGAGTTACTATTTACTTTAAGTGATTAGTAAAGTTCGCGTAACTTCTCCATCCTAACTCGTTTTCTCCTGAAACTTGACGAGTGTTTATGATATTAAATCACACCCAAAAACATCATCAACAAAGAGTTTAGCTACATTGCAAAATCTCAGTCCTTACATCTATACCACTAGGTTTATAAGAGGGAAAAATAATAAATAACTGATATAAATAATTGCTAAAGAAAATACTACTATCATACCTCTACAATATAACTAAAAGGCTAGGGCTATTATACTCTTATAAGTATAGGGCCCTTTGTACTCATAAGTTTCCAGCAGTTGGATGAAGAGATATGCGTTTAGGATGATAGTGGTCCCCAGTTATAATGATAGTAGTCTCCTAGGGTTGAGCGGGTGGTTGGTTGAATAGTATGATATAACGGATGAAAATGATCAAAGAGGTAGATCTAATGGCAAAAAACTTATGATTACAAAGAAACATATACTCATAAGAGTGTATAGTAGTTGGACCCTAACTAAATATTGTTAATCACATATTTCATGCATCAATTAAATACTGAATAAGCGGGTAGCGTGCTACATGTCTCTCAAAAAAAAAAAAAAAAATTAAATACTGAATAAAATAATGCAAAAACATCCAATCATAATGACCGACTTGACATCCAATCATAATGGCCCAACACGTCCCTGGGGCCTGGATGGCGTAGGCCGTGTTGGGCCGGGCCGGGCCGGGCTTTGTGCCGGTCCTTTAATGTTTAAAAATTTATTAAAACTATTAAAAAATTCAAAATTTTTTAAAAAATAAAATAATTCTCTTTTGCCTAATATGTTAGATAAAAAAATAAAATTTTTTAAAATATTTATAAAGTAATAATTTTAAAAAATAATTTTAAATTTAATAAAGTTATGAATTTTTTTAAAAAAAAAAGTGCTTTTTTCGAAAGATAGCCTATCTTCCAATAAGGGCCTAGGGCCTAGGGTCCATCCTCCAATAAGGTCTCTACCTTGGGAGCCTGGCTCCCCAAGTTCTAAGGCCCCAACTCCTAAGGGCCCACAGATCGGGCCACGGGCCGCACTATTGGCTCAGCACGGCCCAGGCCCATAACGGACCATGTCATGCTGAGCCTACGAGCCCTGGGGGACCCGCCTAGCACAGCCCGGAGACCCGGGCGGGGCCGACCAGGCAGGAATGCTACAGTAGCCGTGCCACGGCCCGGCCGGGAGTCGGCCGGCCTGTTTTACACCCCTAATATAAGTGTAAGTGCACACCAAAAAAAAAAAAAAAAAGTGTCCGCTAATATATCAAATTACATAAAATAAGTGTTTACAGGATAAAAAAGAACAATGATGCCAAACGTTTGTGTATGTACAACATCATCAATCTTGTATAGTATCATTAATCTTTGTATATTTTGCTTTATAAACGAGAAAAGGACATAATGTTATGCACAGGCGATTTGTACGCGTGGGGAGAAAAAAAATTTTTTGGTATTAGTTTAGTTCGGGTGGGTCTGACCTACCAGCCTTAGTATTATTTTAGCTTGGATGGGTCAAACCTGCCCGTCTTGGTATTATTCGATCATTATTCCTTTTTGGGGAGTATTATTGGGCCATCATTCTTTTTTTTTTAGAGCTAAAATTATAAAAAAAAATTTGCACTTTAGTAGTCCTGTCCCAATTCATACATGAAAACAAATTGTGCATGTTTTTATCATTATTCTACAATTATTTCAATTACACTTGATAGTTGAACTAAATTGTAAAATTTTATTGAACTTTGTGGCGCGGTAACATATATAGGCCATGTAGGAAAGAGATATAGCGTAGAGTGGAAAGTATTTTAATTTATTTTATTACTTAAATAGAGTTATTATTTTATTTACTTAACATATTAAAAGATTATTTCAAACTCACTTGTAGTAGAAGAAAAGTAAATTTTAACTATCTTACTAAGTTATTTGGAGACATGAGATTGGATGCTTATGTGTCACGCCCCCAAGACCCGCCTATTTGGTCAAATTCGAGCACGCCGACAGACCGCCGAACGGACAGAGTTTTTCCTGTACATCCAAGACGTCGCAACCATATAATACAAGGGGTTCCAACCAGGAACAGATTTAATACAAAGCAAGTTAGTCCAACAGATATATAATCATCACATAATTACCATACAACTAACCGTAAACATACTTATGCCTCACAACATGCAATATGCAAGTTATGCTACCAATGCAAGTAGATCTACTGATACTACTTTCTATTTCATAATCCATACCATTTGCCATTTTACATTATTGGCTATTCTCTATCACTTGTCATTTGCTCTTAAAGTTCATTTACCTTAGTCAACTATGCCACCCGACTCGCTCTCGAGTCAATCATCTGCAGAATACCGTGCATATCCAGGCCTGAGGAGAGGATCCTGCCATGCACCTCAGTCTTCAATCCACAAACCACATCGCCCAACAGGTCGCAAAGAATTGCGTACACCCGTGGTAAGGAATCCCCCGATGGGATAGGAACATGCCACATACACCCGCAGCCGAGATCCCCGATAGGAAGAGGAACTTGCCACGTGTACCCTAGCGCCCGAAGATTCTTCCGGTAGGAGAGGAACATGCCACATACACCCGCGGCCAAGAATCTTCTATAACCACAATCCTCGAAGTTCTTCCGGTAGGAGAATAACATGCCATATGCACCCGCGGCCAAGAACTATCGAGATCCACAAGTCCCGGGATTCCGAAATCCACTTTCCATGTCTCAAGAGTTGCTCTCATACCCTATAATGTCAACCTCTCTAGGTTCGACCCATGCATATCCTAGTGGCCATTCTACCACTATAATCTCCAACCTAGGTTTAACTACACTAGGTTCAATACCACTACATCTCATAAACTAGGTTTAACCACACTAGGTTCAATGCTACTACATCTCATAACCTAGGTTTAACCACACTAGGTTATATGTCATCTCCACCTAGATTCACTCGACTCTACGTTCACTATTCAACCTATATTCAATGACACTAGGTTCGATGTCACTCATGCTACTTGTTATCCTAGTTGTCCAACGTAGGATTCATGGTTTTCATGCCACACTTATCGCGTTCTCTACCCTTTCTAGAGTTCATCGACCCAAGTTCAACGTTTATATCTAGGCATACATATATCCATATCCTATATGTCCACATGCCTATATTTCTCATCCAATGGTAGTCAATACATAGCATCTATCTCATGCATTCACAATTGTAATTAAACTACCATTACATGCATCAATAATCAACCATACTTCACTTTTTAGCATGGAAGTGACCTAATCACTTCGGTGAAGCACAACCTACCTCACGATACTTTTCGATTACTTGTAGACACTTACAATCGGACTTCCGCCGCACACGTCTTTCGGTTCTGCTCGAACTCGCAATCGACCACTGAACGCTCACCGATTTTCAACTTAGAGTTGTCTGAGGCTTTACTCTATCTTTCAATTAGAGAATTAGGAGATCGATTAGGTTCAAAACCCTTAAACCCCAAAACCCCTAATTCCAACCCTAGCTTTTCACATATCCTCCAAATAACCCAAAAATTCATGGAGCAACATGTTAATAAAGCTTATTATAGTCTATCGATCTCTAGAATCTCATTCATAAAAGATTTAACCAAATTCTAAACTTTTAACCCGAAAACGAACCTCGAGTCGGAAGCACGCCGAGCCACCTAGCGCTCGACGGCTTGATCCGTCGCTCCCAACGCGTTCCCAAGCTCGCTCTCCGTCAAAACCCTAAGTTTGGGAGAGATCAAGAGAGAGGAAGAAAAGATTGAGGGAGAGAGAGAGCTTGGTTTTATCTATCTTTCTCTCTCTACAATGGGTGTGTGTGTGTGTGTGTTTTGGCTTAGGAAGAAGAGAGAAGGGATCCGGACCCTAGCACTAGGGTCCAGACTCCGAGAGCATTTCCAGCTCAAAACGAGCTAGAAATTCCCAGCTTGCTCTCCAAGGTCCCAACCACTTACGCAATGCACACTGAACTTGACCGGAACCATTTTAAACAGCTTTTCAAGCTGATATCCACTGATCGAAACTTCATAACTATAGAAGTTTGGTATATTACATTATGTGGCATAGATCATCATCCAATATTATCAAATGAATAATTTGGGGAACCTCTAGGAATAATTTTTGTTGGAAGATTCCCTATAGAAAAGTTGTCCCACTTCCCTTCGTCGTTTAGTGCAGGTCCCCCAGGAGAATTGTTCACCGTGGGAAACTATTGTGTGGACCCAAATTCTACGTACCTCAGTTTCTAAAGATATACCCTAGCGTATTGATTGGCTCGAAAAATAAATAAATAAATTATTTCTGAGATAGGTACAACTTTGGAGATAACTTTGGGGATAAACAGGAATGGATCAATTTTATGTTTGGATAAAAATTAGATTATTTTCGAGAATAAAGAAAATAGCATTTGGATAATTAGATAAAAACAATAGGAATAAGAGTAATTATAGTTTTAAAATAATAATATTTTATATAAATAATATATTAACATCAAAATATTAATTAAATAATAATTTAACAAATTAATTAATCAACTATATAATCATAAATATTAAAAAATAAATTAATTAGGACATTAATTAATTAGCTATGAGTATTGTTAATTAATATATTAACTAACCATAAATAATTTGATAAATTATAATAAATTAATATATTAATATAATAAATTAATTAGTTAATTATTTAATTAGTTATATTGGTCAAAATATTAATTGATTAATTTTTTAATTAGATAATTAATTATTATGAATAATAAGTTAATTTACTAAATAGTTAATTAAATATTTATTATAGTAATAAATCAAGTTGGCTAATTATTAATCTAGCTAATAGGTTAATAAAATAATATATAATAAATTAATTAGTAATATTTTATTATTAAATTAATAGAGGTATAAAGAGAAGGAATTGTTATTCCACTAAAAGGATGGAATAATAATTTCACCCCTGACGAGCTATTCTGAAATAAACTCATTAATTCATCAACTAGTGTTTGGGTGAATAAGAGAGGTAAAGTTCCTATTTTATCCCGTAACCAAAAGGTGAAGAGTTAAGGCCATTAAATGCTCCAACGGTCATCTCCGCAATATACATTTTCCAATTTTTAATCATTGCTAAGTGCTAACCGCTTATTTTGACTAAAAGAACCAATTTTATAATATCCTCATATAATTTCAGTGAAAAGGTTCTGTCCATTCCAAACACTGTTTTGATATAATAAATTCTACCATAGTATTGTGGAAATCAGCCACCATATTACCAGAGAAAAAATTTCTTCACTATAAATTTTGCAAAGTATCCAAATAGGCCCTAAGTTCCAAATAAAGTGTAAAGGATCTAACCATCGTACAAAGCATGCTTGGGCGACTAAATTGTTACAATTGTGGTGAGGTAATTTGTAGTAAAATTTTCTATAAACGAGCCCACGGTAAAATGGGCTATGGAACCAATAAACTCTGATGACTACAACCAAAATATACCGTATTTCTATGTGGTCGAAAATAGCACACAGGTCACAAAAGTGCGCGCAGGTCACAAGAAAGCTCAGCTCAAGATGCAAACATGCGTTCGAAAGAAACATTCGATGCCCAATCTGCGCCATTAATCTCTTTGTGCTTTAAATCCACTCATACTTCAAACCACCTATAGCTGTCCTTGAATTTAGAGAATAATGGACGGCTCAAATTAAGCCGCCGAATTAATTTTATTAGTGCGCCCTCCACCCGGCAGACACACTTGGTCACAAACTATCTAAATGGCAAGCAGCGACACAACAAAGAAAACAGGCTCGTTTAAGCATAACACAAAACAGGCTCGTTTAAGCATAACACAAAGTTCGAACATGAGTTTTACCGTGTCCAGCAGTTTATCTGAGTCCATTGAAACAAATCCTAAGAGAATAATTGTAATTGTCGTCGTTCGATATTTCATACAATCCAACATACAGATGAAAACATTTTTGTTTTCTTTAATCACCACCTCATCATTTTATAGAACGGTGATATCAATAGAGCTAAAATTGTTATTCACAGAGCAGGTTCATTAAACTTGATCATACATCCTACCATTTGAACGTGGATTGAGCGGATCCAATATGTCTCTATTAATAACAAGTTCTGCTCTACTAATATCACCGCCCTTGTTTTATGAGAATGAAGGTGCTAAAGGTCATGTATCTTGCCCTCTCCTACGAGCAATCTGCTAGAGACACCTCTCAGCTGAAATAACAGAATTGGACCAAAACAAGATGAGAGAAGAGAGACCACTGGAGAGACCACCTGCCGCACTATTTTCCCACTGCAGCAGATTTCTCCACCCAGTAGCTAACTCAGAAAACATATTAGTATCCATTAATGTGCCTTTGATGGGGGTTTGCCGAGTACAGCTCCCTGTTGTTGTCGGTCAACCGCGAGAAGGGCGCCACCTGCTGCTGCCGGCCAGGCAGATTGCTCCCCTGGCTAACAAGTGCAGTCCCTGATCCTGAACTCGATACTGACTTCGAGAATGCTTGAGCAAGCACCAATGCAGATGCGCCTTTGCCAAAGCGGGGGGCTCCGGGAGGAGCTTGTTGGGGCTTGGGTGGCTCCTCTACTAGTATTGGTGGCTTACGCCAGGTCTCAGGTTCCAGGCGTGGTTGTTGTTGTTGCTGCTCGAGTGGCTTCTCAGAGTCCCTATTAGTCCTCCTGTTTAAGTAGTCATTGTTATTATTCCTCCATGAAGATGAAGATCCCCTATTTGGCGTGTCAGCCACTACTTTGTCACCGTCCGAGGGGCGATAGTTGTCTTTTCTATCGGCAAGATCCCTTCCGCCCCTTCGTGCAGGAACAAAACTGTCAACAGTCCTTTCCCTTTGCCCGGTACTTGGACTGGCATCCAACTTAGGCTCTGTCTTTGGAAGATCGTTTTTAGCCCTTGCAAATGTCAGCAGAATAATACTGGTTAGGAAATATAGATGCATGCTAAGAATGATACAGCAATAAACAAGAAAAAAAAGTGCAGGAAGCAAATTTCAATGAATCATCAGATTTCGGAACTCAACTGAAGGCAATGAACATCAGTTTTGACGTTGAAATACTTAAATGCTTTTTGCAACTACTTGATGCTTATGGAATAGAATTTCAAAAAAATATGATATTTCATACTTTCAAGGTCATAGATCTCATCTAGCATTTTAGATTTAGATTTCAGTGCTTTGGCTTTAAGCATTGGGGATCCCGGTGGACGCACCATGGGGCATGCAATAACTCCTCGAAATGATGGGACATTGATTTTATTCGTTTTTTCTTAAACCAGTCAGCTTTATTTTCCTATCTTGTCCCAACTCATGTCCGCTTGCCTGAAAGATTGTGACCCACGGATGGTTTCTAATAAACCTAGAAAAATGGTCAAGAAAAGTTTCCCCCCCCCCCCCCCCCCCCCCACAAGGAGGAATTATGACCCGACTTAAATCAAACATCAGATGAAACTGACACCGCCAACCAGACCTGCTTAGCTCAAGCCTAGAATCTGACTGAAGTGGGACCATAATTGACCCAGTGGCAAACAATTAGTTCAGACACGTGATTTAGTATAATCATAGTATTGGCCTTCAATTGAGAAATAGACTTGATTTGAGATAAACCTACCAAAGAGATCACATCAGTTTGCTTCTGTTGTGCCAACGCCATGCCCAAAATCTTTTTCCAAAATCTATAACCATGTCACACGGTTTCATACTCTGATAGTCAAAGCTCCCACTCGATCAGAGAGGAACTTACTAGACAAAATAATTTAGTCTGCTTTTTAAAGACGAATGTCTTTCGAAGATTAGCTACTCTGCTTGTTCTATGAATTAGGCACACGAAAACCACAGGAAGTAGGCTCGGTCTACCATTTTTACGGTGAAGCAACTTAATCTAAACTCAGAATCACAAAAACTGGAAAATAAAGGAGAAAAAGGAAAATATTGAACAGAAGAGGGTAACAACTGATGAAATCACAAAAACCTACCAAAGATATGGGGATGAACTGGAGCGGATCGATAGAAAAGAGGGTAACAACTGATGAAATCGAGTCCGGTTTTCCAGATATACAATGAAAATTGAATCTAAATCCAATTAACTTTCTGGACTCAATCAATTTGGACTTTTGGAAAAACAATAATTCCTTCCACTAAAACCCCATCATAAAAAAAGAATGTAACAGTTATTCCATCCTTCCTAATACAGTTAGACATGCTTCATGCCAAACCTCAATTCATTCCTATAAAATTGCACAGGCAATGTAACAGATTAAGACAAACTCCCAATGAACACATTAATTACGAGTAATTTCTATCCACATATTTCCTCGAAACTGACCAATATCTTTTCTGATAAAATATATGCATTTGAGTTTGTTTGAGATCTTAAAAGCTCTACTCAATGAGATCATATCATTTAACATGAGACTAGGAACTCTCAATAACCTTTCTACAGAGATCTCAGCATATCTAATATTATCTGACAAGATCTATCATTTTAAATTTGAATGAGAGTTTTCATAAGCGATCTTTGATGCTCTAACTGCCAACAAAAGTATGAGCAAAATCACCACAAACTCAGAAGAAAACCAATAGATTTGAAAATGTATCTAAGTTCAGCATAGTAACATGTAGTCAAGCAGACGATTTATGTCAATTTAGTATTGCTGCGAAAAGGCCTCAATGATATTTGGTAGAGGAATTCATATACCTCATAACCATTAAACCGTCTCAGAATTCACCTGGAGATCAATTTCAATCTAAAAAGGAACGACATATTAGCAAGTAACAATGTTAGGGCCATAGAGAGGACTTACAAACAAGTGGTAAGAAAAGTGGTACTAAACAGGATCTGAACTTGATGGAACTTCTTGACCAGCAGAAGAAAATGAGTCAAGAACAAGGAATTATAGGCGAAAAAAAGGCGACGATCATAAGAAGATAGCACTTGATCAAGCTGACATCTATGTTTAAAACAATAGCTGCTATGGATTTAACTAGTTTCACCTCAGTAATGCAAAGCTTTACAATAACTTTAACGGTGATTTAATTTCCTTAGTAATGACCATATAATTGCTTTAAAGTTTTCCATAAGAGATCGCTTGGGTAGTCTTCTTTTAGTTGTTAGATCATTAGAAATCAGATGAAAATGAGGGTTCCGTAACCTCTTTAAAGGGTCATGCCAGTGCAATCTTTTTGGTCTAATAATGAGTCAAGAAAGTATTTTCTCTTTTTCCAGCATCAGCAAGCTAAGTCTCTTTTCCTACAGCAAGGAAAAAGCCAGAGTTGGAGACCTAACAGTGTAAGTGTTTAATATTTTGCTTCTTCCATCTGTTTTACTGTTTTGTTTTACTTTTCTGTAATATATTTTTGGTGCTCCAACTCCTGGCTGGAAACCCTTTATATTATATCCCTGAACCAACAAATAAACCATGATGATACATGAGCATCCCTCAAGCAATTGATACCCAATCATCTAAATTCTGATACAGAAATAATGCTTTAGCAAATAAAAATAGTGAAGACTCTTAACTTTAATTCACCTTTTTTCATCGCTCAGCTTTAATCAAATTAATGTTTCGTATAAGAACCTTTCAGATCCCAGATGGGAATGACTAACACTGGTAAATGCATATTTCTTCCCTCCTAGAATTTGTCACTTTTACATTCATTTAGCCGGCAAAATCATCTGGATACTAATTGAATATTTCATTTTGTTTTACTGCCCTAATTATCTTCAGTCAAAATATTGTACATTTTTCCCACAAAGTTCCCCTGAATTTTTCCTAAATAACTGATGCAGACAAATTAGGAAAATCCTAATCTACATTGCAAGTGATGAGCCCAAAATATGTTTAAAACCAAATTTTGAATTTTCAAAATTTTTTAGATTAACTTCAGTTTTAAAGATTTTAATGAATTTTAGATAAATTGTAATATCTGAGATATTTGAATAATGGAGAATTCAAGAATTTGAATTTGAATTTGAATTCGGTTTCTATTTGA
>NW_017891047.1:0-9205 GCF_001540865.1 Ananas comosus
CTCCGGTGCTATTTGGTGGAAAGAAAAGGATGCACATCGCTTCGACCGTGCGTAGAATATCGCAGTTGTAACAAGAGTAACGGATAGAAGAATCAAGTACCCCTTGCCGAAGGGACTGATGGATGTTCGGAAATCAGCTTGCAAGGGTCTCGCCAGAGGTATTACGAAGATTGGATCTCGCAATCGGGGTTTTACATCAATTAAAAGATTCGGCCCGAAAGATGTGCACAAAACAGAGCGTACCCAGGTAGCCTATGGCATTTAGGTTTGACGTAAGCCGTGTGGGCCTTACCAATGCCCGGGCAGACCGGCATTTATGGACTTGAATGAATGTCGAGTCTTAGGACCGTGTGTTATCGGATCGTGTGGGTTTATTGACAGGCGACGTGTTGGTGTTATTCAAGAGAAGTGAGGATGGAGCACGAAAGAAGCATCTGAGAGCGGTGTTGCAGATACTCAGACAAGAGAGCTCTATGCAAAAGTTAAAGGGAAAGTGTGACCTTCTGGCTAAAGGAGGTCACAATCTTGGGTGCATACCGTGTGGTATCGGGCGACGGAACGTTCGGTAGAGGGCTCCCGAAGAAAGTAGATGGCAATAAAGGATGGCCTCTCGCCCGAACGAAATGTAGCGGATCCGCAGTTGGTTGCTTGACTGGCGGGCTTACACCCGGGCATACGCGAAGACGGTTCGTGCGAGGGGTTTCCCCAAAAGATAACCACTCCGCTAAGCACCCGCCTCACGCATAAAGGAGGGATTAAGTGACTCTGGATGGCGAACGGATTCGGCGATCGAGAAGCTTCGAGGAGTTAAAGCAATCAGGTTGACGTTGACCCCGGGTTCTTGCCTTGACAACTCCGGGAGAGACCTTGTAGTGTACAGTGACGCGCTCGTATGGGGTCTCGGGTGTTGTACGTAATGCAGAAGGCTGGGTGCATTGCTTATGCATCGCGCGACATTAAATTATGAGAAAGGAACTGACCCGGTTTCACAGACTCG
Organism: Ananas comosus; assembly: GCF_001540865.1. NCBI lineage: Eukaryota > Viridiplantae > Streptophyta > Magnoliopsida > Poales > Bromeliaceae > Ananas > Ananas comosus. The sequence continues at coordinate 998 of NW_017891047.1, forward strand.
CGAGTTGAGCCCGCGGTGATTGTTCGCTCTAAAGCTTTGGAGCATTACCTGTATGGTGAACATTGTGAGGTCATATTACCGATGTCGACAAGATCTAAAGTATGTTGTTCACCAAAGAGCAGAAAGAGAATGATATGTCGACACGCGGCGGTGGTTGGAGTGTGCTAAAAGACTAGATAGTCACCATATTATAATCACACCCTGTGAAAAGCGCAATGTCGTAGGCCGCACCGCTCTAAGTAGAAAATCGCGGAGAACTTAAGCGACGGATTACGCCTCAACCGACGCTATTGCAAAAGGCAAATGCAACGATTATGGTTGGAAGTGGTAGCGCCGGGGAGTCCGGCTACACTTGCCACATCTAGCTGCTGCAAGACCGACCATTTGCAGAAATCAAAGAGTTCACAAGCTTCGGATCCTATACGTCCAAAAGGTTGGATGATGTATTGAGGACGGTAAAGGCCGAAGACTTTGGCGTTGAGCTGCATGGCGCACTTTCGATTTCGAAAATCGATGGTGTTTGCCTAAAATGATGATGTTCGAAGGGCGATTTATGCAGACCAGCCCACCAATCTCCCTAGAGGTATACACCCCCCCCGGCGGCACTAAAATGTATACAGATTGAAAGTAGCACTATTGTGCGTGTATGAAAAGACGATATTTGGGAGTTTGTGGCGCAATGTCTAATCATGCCAACAAGTGAAAGCTGAGCGCCGATTTCCGTGCGGGGAAGCTGCATAAGTCTAAGCCAAAATACCCGTTTGGAAATTGACAAAACATAGGCAATGGACTTTGTTACCGAGTTGCCTCGATCACAAAGGCGGACATAGATCGGCGATATGGGTATATGGAATCGATTGACAAATGGCACACTCTTTGCCGATCATACTACGTGTTCGGGAGACATAGCTAGCGGCAAGTTATTCGACATAGGTTGTGAAGACTTCATGGGTCCAGTAATCGATCGATGTCGGATTCGCGCCGACCAGATTCACATCCTCACTTTGAAGAGTTGGAAGAACGCGCTAGGTCACTACGGCTCGACTTTCAGTACAGCATTTCACTGCAGAGTGATGGGCAGTCAGGAGCGACCGAGATTACAAATTTCCCTTGAGGATGCTGGGCATCGAGCGGTGTGTGCTAGAGTACAAAGGAGGATGGCATGATTTCTTGCAATATGGCGCAGTTACGCGGCTACAAGAAATAGGGCTGCCAAGAAGTAGCATCAGCAATGGCGCCTTTTGAGGCAGGCTATAATGCGACGTAAGTGTGCGTTCTCGCTATCCATTGAGCGACGTGGGCAGGACGAGCGGCTCTTGGCCCCGATGTGGCGGGAGGCGGAAGAGAAAAGTTCGCCATTGCCCGTCAGCGGTGGCGACGGGCGCAATCTCGCAAAAGAGTTATGCCGACAAGCGATAGGAAGGATTAGATGTTCGCCCGGTTGGAGAACCTGTGTATTCTCTGAGAGTAAATCGCCGTGGCGAGGAATCAAACGGTTCGGGGTCCTGTGGGAACGCTAGATCCCGATATGTTGACCATTTGAGATATAGACACGTGTGTGGCGGTACAATACAAGCCTCGCACTTACCACCGAGATCATCCGGCCGGAGTTCACATGTTTTCCATGTGTCGAATCTCCGAAAGTAGTCGCAATGGGGGGGGGCGACACATTATATTAGATAGTACGAGCCCGTGGAGCTACGTGAAGACATTCGCTATGAGGAGTAACCCGTGTGCATTCTCGAATCGAGAGGTGCAAGAAGATTAGAAGTCGCAAGATATCGCATATGTAAGGTCCAGGAGCAACCATCGATGTGCGAGAATCCAACTTGGGAGCTCGAGGGAGTCAATGCGGAAAAGAAATCCGTCATGTCTGTTTGAGAGTCGACCGGAGTTAAGGTATGACCGTAATTTCGCGGACGGAAATTATTTTAAGGGGTGAGAATGTAATTACGAAAATTCGGAAAATAAATATCCGAACTTTAGTCAAATTGAACGCAAAAGTGCGAGAATGGTGCACCTTCCCGAAAGCTCCGAAGTGTTAAACATATCAAAAAGTGAGTTACGGATAGGTTTTCGAGAGCTAAAGAATCAAATTCTGGCAAAACTGCAGATTTTAGACTCTCGGGACCGGTCCCCTGGTGGAGAGACCGGTCCCGAAAGCGGTGCAGAATGAGACAGCCGAAAAATCGCTAAGTCCTGGGAAGGACAGCTCTCTGGGAACCGTCTCTGTCTAGAGAGCCGGGGTCCCCCTAGGAGAGACGATGCAATCGCGCGCCAAAGCAGCTCTGGCCCAGCCGCTGGGAAGCTCGTCGTGAGACCGTCCCCTAGTCGGGAGTAACGGATCCCGAGCCGCGAAAAAACCCGCCCCAGCCACATGCATTGCCCGTCCGGCGTCTGAAATACGAACTGAAGAGTTGAGGGTTCTTAATTAGCATTTTTGCAACCCATCCGCACAACCGGGTTATGTAAAAGGGAGGCTGAGAGAGGCTGTCATTCGACTCTCATTCCACTCCCTCTCACACTCTCTCCCTCTCTTTCTCTCTCTAGAAGACAAAGAAGGAAGAGAAGAAGAAGAACGGAATAAAAAAGACGTGAAGACAAAGACAGAGAAGAAAGGTGAAGAGAAGCTTTTGGAGGCGCAAAGGAGCTCATCATCTTCTTCCTCTCTTGGGGCACAGAAAGGAAAGCTTACAAGGTAAGACTTGATCTATAATTGTAACAAAAATCCTAGAATGAGTTTTGAATACACGCTAGGAAATGGGTTTTCATGGGATATTTGAAGAGTTTTGAAGCTTTCTTTTGCTTCCCTTTAGAGATCAATCCATGGTTGAGCGCTCAAGTGAAGCTTCAACCCCACTTCCTATGGTGAAATCCAACTAGGCGTTTTGGAAAGCCTAAAAGATGATGTTTCTAATGCTATTTTAGAGTATAATAGAATGCTATTTTGCTTCCCAATGAGATCAAACCCTAGTTTTGATATACAGTTGGACTAGGCACCCAAATTGGGCTTTTGCTCATGAAGGTTTCTAAGTGGCAGATTGACGCCTCTAAAAACCTAATTCGGCGGTATTTCCGAAGCGCGTATGGTGCGAGCTCGAATAGCATTTGCGACAAAAGTGTATGAAAATTTGGGCAAGAGTGGCCTAATAAGGGTTCGTTTTGCCGCATGGTAAAGAACGAGCATCTAAAAATCCTAAGAAAATCATCGAGCAACCTAAAGAGACCTACAAAGTGGGTGGTGCTGTTCAAACAACATTGAAATTCTCTCTATGCCTAATGTGTCAATTCTTTGAGGCATATGTTCTATATATTGTGAATGCATTTTAGGGTAAAGTAATGATGAAATGTGATGATCATTGATTGTGAGCACAAATGCATATGAGATGTTGAGAACCTAATATGGTCAAAGCCCTAGATGTATGCATACGAGAGAAGAGGTGAGCTACCAAAGTGAGTAAAAGAACAGCAGTGGCACAAAGACATAATCGAGTGGCATTTGATAAAATAATGTGAAATGACACTAAGAGTCTAGTGTGATGTAAAAACTAAAGTGATGTAGAAGAATGAAGAAGGTGACAACGTGTAAAGTAAAGTATAAAGAAAAATGCAAGAAGAACAATGATTGCTATAGTTAGCAAGAGTAATAACATGTAAAGAATGTGATTGCATGAGTTTGCAACATAAAGTGATGTAAAGAACATCTAAGAGCTAGTGTAAAGTCAAAAGATTGAACTATAATCCTTTGAGTTTAAGGATATGATCATACTGCTGTTGAGTTCCGTGGCTCGAGGGCGGTCGCCTCCCCCTCGGCGATGCGCTCCCGAGAGTTATGCATCCCGGTTGGAGTAGACCCGAAAGGACGGTCTAGGCTGTGACTTCCTGCGATGATGGACTTAGTAAGCGTGAGCCAAGTTAAAATGATGGCCGAAACCACCCGGGCTAGCCATTAAAGATTAAAGAGCTAAAGAGTAAACGAAGCAAAGTGAAAGTACAAAAGAAACTAAAGAACATGCATAACCTGCATTTATTTAAATGTTGAGGCAATACTTCTTGTGCTTTTGATTAGGCATACTACGCATCATGTATAAGTCTGGTTACTGACTTACCGCTATCCTTTCTATTATCCGTGATTAGTCCTAGCTGAAAGTCGCTGATGGTTGAGGCCCGAACCCACTGGAAACTTTGTTGTAGTTCTCACCCCACTTTTTCCACCAGACCGGGACCCCGAGAGCGAGCCAGCGAAGCGAACAGCACGAGGCTAAAGGTATGCGCCTCTAGTCCGGGGCCACCAGAGTTGGGTTACAATTTTGTTAGTAGACACCCTTTTATGCCATCTTTTGTACTTGATATTATTGATGTAAAGAAAAGAATGTAAAGCTCATTTTGGAGGTAAATGTGATGTAAAGAAAGAAATGATGGAATTTGTTAATGAAATGCAAAGAAGATTCTAAATGTAAGAGATGGATGCAAATGTATATGATCTAAAATGAATCATATTACTTGTGTAAATGTTAATTTCCTTTTCTTTCACTTATGGCTACTGCTTAACCCTCGTGTAGCGTTGTGTATGTTACGCTAGCGCTTTTCTCTAATTGATTGAAATGTGCATGTGATGAGCCTTGGGCGGATAGGGAAACTCTTCCCGTCCGCTCTGTTTGAACGTGCTCGAGGGTCGGACCAAATGGCAGCGGTCCGGGGCGTGACAAGGGATGCGCTCCGAGAGCTGAAAATCTGCAGTTTTGCAGAATTTGATTCTTTAGCTCTCGAAAACCTTCCACAACTCACTTTTGATCATTTTAACACCTTCGGCTTTCCGAAGTGTACCGTCCTCGCACTTTGGTCAATTTGACTAAAGTTCGATACTTTTATTTTCCGAATTTTCGGTATATCACACTAACGACCTTTGCGAAGGTCTTTGATAGAGTATTGTGGGCGGAGCACGGTAGCGCCCACGTACCTGAAGAACGGGAGGCTATGGCCAAGAGCAAGGACAAGGGCAAGAAGCGAACGGCGGGTGGTGCCGGGGGCCGGCCGAATGCTAAGAAACCCCCTCGATATCCCCGACAGCAGTCTAGGAACTGGAGACCTCCTCGATGTGTTATTTGTGGCGGTGAGCACCGAGTGTCGACTTGCCCGCAGCGTGATGGCAAGTGTTTCAAGTGTGGCCAACTGGGACATCTTATCCGGGAGTGCCCGACATGGACGTCGTCTGCGCTGACGGCGGCATCAGCACCGTCTACCCCGAGACAGCTTGCGGGGTTGCCACCAGCGATGTCGGCTGGGCGCGCGTCATCACCGCATCAGCCGGAGGGATCGAGAGTGCCTAGCGGCCGAGTCTTTGCCGCTCAAGTGGAGGAGCAGCAACCTATAGCACCCGACGACGTCGTGGCAGGTATAATTATGATTAAAGGCACTAGAGGTAGAGCAGTATTTGATACAGGCGCATCTCATTCATTCATTCATTAGCACATCATTTGCTCAAACTCACGGCATAGAGATGGTGTACAACGAGGATTACTGGTGGGTGGACGCCCCAGAACATGCATTCAGTGTCCATGATGAGTGTTTGGTGTGTCCAGTGCAAATAGGCGATTGGATTATCCCGATAGATCTGCTAGTGTTAGATCAGATGTGGAGATTCGATGTTATCTTGGGGACTAACTGGCTCTCCAAGTACTATGCGGTTATAGATTGTGAAAGCAAGGTGATCGCTTTTCATGAGCCTAATCAAGAAGAGTTGGTATACCAAGCGTGCAAAAGTAGGCACTTCGCGGCGACCATATCGTCTGTAAGGGCGAAAAAGATGATCAAGGAAGGGTGTAAGGCCTATTTGGCAACCATGGTCGATGCTCGAAAGGAGTACCCAGAGTTGGGGGATATTCGAGTAGTGTGCGAGTACCTGGATATATTTCCGGCGGAGTTACCGGGACTGCCACCGGACGGGAAGTTGAGTTCGTCATTGACTTGATTCCCGGGGCGGAACCAGTTTCGAAGGCTCCGTATAGAATGGCACCAGTGGAGCTAAAGGAGTTGAAGGGCCAATTGCAAGACTTGCTCAATAAAGGCTTCGTGAGGCCGAGCGTGTCACCGTGGGGAGCTCCGGTGCTATTTGTGAAGAAGAAGGATGGCACACTTCGACTCTGCGTAGATTATCGCGAGTTGAACAAAAGTGACGATAAAGAACAAGTACCCGTTGCCAAGGATTGATGATTTATTCGATCAGTTGCAAGGGTCCAAGGTGTATTTGAAGATTGATCTCTAATCGGGGTATCATCAACTAAAGGTTAGGCTGAAGGATGTGCACAAAACGGCGTACCGTACGCTGTATGGCCATTATGAGTTCACGGTAATGCCGTTTGGACTTACTAACACCTCGGCAGCATTTATGGACTTGATGAATCGAGTCTTTAGGCCGTTGTTGGATCGATGCGTCGTGGTGTTTATAGACGACGTATTGGTTTACTCAAGGAGTGAAGAGGAGCACGAAGAGTATCTGAGAGTTGTATTGCAGATACTCAGGCAGGAGAAGCCCTATGCAAAGCTAAAGAAGTGTGACTTTTGGCTGAAGGAGGTCACATTCTTGGGTCATGTGATATCAGGTGACGGAGTTTCGGTAGACCCGAAAAAAGTAGAGGCAATAAAGGATTGGCCTCGCCCGACGAATGTAGCGGAGGTCCGCAGTTTTCTTGGACTTGCGGGCTACTACCGGCGGTTCGTGGAGGGGTTCGCCAAGATAACCACTCCACTAACGCACCTCACGCATAAAGGAGTAAAGTACGTGTGGAGCGACGATTGTGATCGGAGCTTCGTGGAGTTAAAGAGCAGGTTGACGTCGACCCCGGTGCTTGCCTTGCCGACTCCGGGGGAGACTTTTGTAGTGTACAGTGATACCTCTTATGTTGGTCTCGGGTGTGTACTAATGCAAAATGGTCGGGTCATTGCATATGCATCGCGCCAATTAAAGAGTTATGAGAAGAACTACCTGATTCACGACCTCGAGTTAGCCGCGGTGATCTTCGCGCTAAAGCTTTGGGGGCATTACTTGTATGGTGAGCATTGCGAGGTCTACACAGATCATAAAAGTCTAAAGTACCTGTTCACCCAGAAGGAATTGAACATGCGGCAGTGACGGTGGTTGGAGTTGTTGAAGGACTATGATGTCATTATACTATACCACCCCGGGAAAGCTAATATCATGACCGATGCTCTAAGTAGAAAATCGGTGGAGAACTTAGAGATGGTAATTACGCCTCAACCGCTATTGCAAAAGGAGATGCAAAGGCTTGGGTTGGAAGTGGTAGCGCCGGGTGTGCCGGCTACACTTGCCGCATTAGTTGTGCAACCGACCCTATTAGAAAGAATCAAAGAGCTTCAAGCTTCGGATCCTTATTTCCAAAAGGTTCGAGGCGAAGTTGATAATGGCAATGCCGAAGACTTTGGCATTGGAGCATAATAACGAAAATAATAACAACAAAAATCTGCGGAATATACAACATCTGTATACCGCCCAGACCCGTGCGCGGCCCGCCCGAAGGCGACCCAGGGCCCCGCACTGTTCTCTTCGAATTTAGTTTTTAATTTGGTTGGTTCTAGTTTCTTTATCTCTCCCTCCCACACCTCTTGAGGGGATGGAGAAGAGGACGACGACACTTCGAGTCCCTTCGGGATTCCCCGCACCTCAATGATTATCTATCCTATGTTAGCGCTTTTTGGGGGACGTCAAGTTTGACGTGCTTTAGACGGAGGAACATGGCCATGTGCCCGAGAACATGGCCATGTTCGGGACGCTTTTACGTTTGGGCTCCGAGCCCAGCGCGCCAGACGCCGAGTCATGGCCATGTTCGGGCTACCGACATGGCCATGTTGGTAGTTAGGAACATGGCCATGTTTTGGTCAGAAAAAGGCCATGTTCGGGACGACGTCCGATAGGCTCCCGACTGTTTTTTAAGGTTAAAACCCTAAAACCACGGTTCAGAGTTTGGTTGTGGGAGCCCCACGCACGGTCCCCAGCTTTGTCATTGTTGCTGGCAGGTTTTTGACACTTTTTCGAGGTGTGTGTCTAGTTTGTGAGCTTAGAACGTTAAACGATTCTAGGTCACATAATGTTATGATATCCCTCTAACTACGCGAAGAACGTACTAGCGGGAAGCTTGTAGTGATAGGAACCCGTGCGTGGTTGCTAAAGCTTTAGCCTCACGCGGTAGC
>NW_017891047.1:10639-26452 GCF_001540865.1 Ananas comosus
CCAGTGCAAAAACTGCAGACAAGACATGCAGAAATGCTCTCCGGGGATCCGGTCCACTGGCAGGAGGGAAGGGACCCCCGGTTCGCAGTCAGGGCCTGTGTGTGGTGGCTGGAGTGTCTCTGATAAAAGCCACCAGGTCGCTCTGTTAATCCCCTGGTGGGCAAGGGACCGTTCCCGGACGCGTCCTCGTGCCGCGAGACTTAGCCAAATTTGGAGCTAAGTCCCCCCGAGGCATCACGCTCTCGGAAAACGCGGGGTCTTACGTCTCGATGGACAAGGGACACCGGTCCTCATCACCCCGGACTTCCGTAATCCCTCTGGTCTAAGACACAAGGACCGGTTCCCGAACGCGAAAACCCCAGTCTGTCCCGCCGAGTGGCGACCGAAGAGCTCTTCGGCGGACTCGTCTTACTCCGGATGCTGGGACCGTCCGTCCTTGCGAAAAATTCTCAGAGTAGGGCTGATATCCAAGATGAAAAGTTGATGGGGGCCTAGCGGCAATAACATGGCCTTTAATTTAGGCTTTGGGGACCCCTTCTTCTCACCCTCAGCTTGACTACTCGTATCGGTTCAGTTGTCACTGTTCCCCTGGGTACGCATAATAGTGCACTAGGTTAGAGCGAATACTCCAGCCACAGCTTCTAGTCATGCAGAATGCCCGGCCCCAATACCACACGCCGTGCAGTATCATAAGGCTCTACAAGCCTAACAAGTCGATTAGAGAGTAAACAAAGAAAGTCCTTATCCCTGACTATGCGAGGGACCTCACATCTGGGTATACACTAAGTCGATATATCAACGAGTATCAAATCAAAGATCTCAGCAAAAGGAGAAGTACCCACGATAATCTAGCAACCCTCAGTGTGACGAGGCAGAGTTCCTGGAAAAGCTTCTCTCCTACCCGAAAGTAAATATATACAGTTCCATTGGGTATAAAATCAACTCAAAGAAATTAGTTAAAAAAAACAAACGGTGGGTTCTCTCTTCTATACATACGGGAAGCATCTACCCAGTCTGCCCGTATGCCCGAGTTACAAGTCGTGATGATCTAGCAGACGCTCCTTCAGTAGTCCCTAGCCTAGCGGACGGATCCCCTTAAGCACGATCCCTAGCGCTCTGAGTCACTGTCACAGGGCCTCTTGTTAAAAACAACAGTAACCAAAAAGGGCGGAGAACTATTAAGAATAGTTTTTTTTCCTCCAGTGGGTAAAGCCGGCAGCCTCTCGCGAATCTATCCACAACTAGGGCTCCAAGATGTAGCTATGATGAGAAGCAAATAAAAATCAATTAATCGTCATGATTTATTATACGCATCCGGGACGGCATAATAAGTAATCAAGCATGTAGATCACTACATGTAGCATCAGACTTTCTAAACACGTAATCGACCATTTCCTCGGCATCAGGTTCGATATAAGAATATAGGCAACTTCTGTAATCAAACATAGTACAGTGAGTGATAGCACCGAAACAATAAAAGTGGATACTTGTACACCTTGTAAGTAAATACATTCATTTACGCAACTCCCTTTTCATTTAGGCTAGCTTTCCTTTCATTTCACTAGGACCATTTTCCTACGCGCTCAAGTAGTCCAGCTTCCTGCGCCATGCGCCTAGAAATGGCCCGTGGTAAGTATACCACTCTTCCCCGACGGCAATCCACTTCGGCCACCCATCCCGCACAGCACGGGCGAGCAACTGTCGCGTAGGCCAACTCCGGAGTGCCGGCTTGTAGGGAGCGACCCTCACAAGCGTGTGCGAATGAGCACGATGGCAAGCAAGCATATTTCACTGTCCACATGTCTCAATTCTCATGTTTTCATTGCAAAGTTCTTACCCTCGATCCTCTGATCGGAATTTCAATACACAATAGTAACAAGAGCTAGTAATCACTAGATTGTAAACATGTAAGGGTAAAGCTAAATCACATAGCATTATAATCTTTTCACTAGTATGGCACTATCAACATAGTCCAGAGCATGTCATAGTTCTCTACGTTCGAGTCAAGAGAATGTCATTGTTCTCTACTTTAAAGTGCATCCTACACTTGTTCATAAGTCATTCAACTGAATTGAATATAAATGTAAATACTTTCATGTATATATGTTCTCTATATCATAGAAACATAATAAACTGAATTCTTAGTTGTTCTACTGAACAAAACAAAATACTTGAATGCATGAGTACTTTTATGCATGAACGCTCATTCACATATGACAAACGTCATGATGACGAGTTCCGAGCCTTTTAACAATCACATAAGCACACAATAAGACCATTTCTATAATACATATAGAACATAGAGGAGTTTCACTTGCTCTGGTTAGGTCCGACCCACCTAGTACAAGGCTCCAATTATCCACAAGAAGTCCCACAAACGGCTCAACGAAGCCCCAATGCTGCTGAAAAAACAAACGTCAAGATCGGATTAAATTTACGACCGAAATGTCCGATTTCGGCTCAATTCACATCTCGTATCAAGTAGTAACATAAATCGCTGTTTTGGTTCACTTTAGTACCTCCAATTAAGTCTCTAAAGGCTTCCCAAAGCCAACCAAGGATGACCCAAAGGTCGGTCGAGCTCCCGCTGCGATCAATACCAGCACGACATCAAAATCATCATATAATAGCAAATATAGTCGGAATCTTACGAATTCAGTTTTCTAACTGAAATCCCTGCTTACCTCAGGTTAGAATACCTTCCGAACCAGCTTCCAAGGTCACCAAATAAGCTCCAAGTGGTTCGAGAACCTGCTGCGGAGGAACAAGTCCAAACTGCATCAATTCGATCGCATAACCCGTGTATAGTCCGAAATAGCTTCATAAATGGCTAATTATCTCAATTAATCTTCAAAGAAGCTTATCCCTGGTCTAAGGAGCTTAATTCACAGCTAAATAATCCAATTTTAATTACTGAAATCTCAGATTAAAGCAACTAGAAGCAAAAACCCGAAATCATTACTCAAATCGACGAATAGAACGTCGATAACGGCGAAAGTGAGTCGATTACCTTCTCCAGCTTCCAACCAGTGACCTGCTGGTTCAAAGCTGCGAAAAACTCTCCAAAATACTCCCTCACACGTCCACGTAGGCCCTGCGACGCTCGCAAACAGCGAAGAACGCACGCGGCGACGAAAACGAGCGAAATCGGCGAAGTCGACGTAGAGAGAGAAAAACCCTAGAGAGAGAGAGAGAAGAAGGTAAAAGAAGCTTTCCCAGAACTCTTGCATACTCCACTGAAGTCCCAGAGTCGTGCTGGGATCAAATAGGTAGGTATCCAATGTGAAATTACCAAACTAACCTTGCTGCCACGAATCTGCCAGCTTGTACCGGTACAAGGTGATGGCTGTACCGGTACAGCAAGCAGAAAAAGGCTGATTTTCGCCAGTTGATGCAATTTCTCACATTTAACCCTCCAATCACTCTCAAACTTGTTCAAAAATTTGTCCAAGTCAATTAGAACATGTAGGATAGTTCCACAACTCATTCCACACACTCGGACTCCGCAATTTGCTAGAGTCAGTGTATTACAAGAGGACACCCTCGTTGGAGCGAACGAGGAGTTTCGTCGTCATCGGTGGGTTTGGCTTCGTAAAAATAGGGCGAAATGGCCCCTATGCTCTTTGCAGTTGTCGTAAAATATTTTTAAGTTCATTTCTATGTTAAATGGAATTTATATGAATTATAGAACACTTAAAATGCATGCCTTGTGTATTATGAATATTTCACTATATAGTAGAGCTATATGAGTAGAACGCATGCATACGGGAAAAATGTTTATTTTTGCAAGTGGAAAATATATCTTTTATGAGGATTATGACTTGGAATATGTACTTTGGAACATAGTTGCCATGCTTTGAACTCGTTGAACAAAGGTGTCATTAAGGGGCACTTGGAACTAGCAAACTGTTAAACTACAATCTAGGGACATGTTGATAGGCCACTATATATATCTGCTACATTCCATGTTAGAGACATGATGACGTAGAGATAGGCCATTGAGATACTTGACATATTCCATATTTTTAGACATGAGGACTTGGTACTTGAGACAGATCATTGCTTGCTTGCCATTTGTGCTCATTAGCACATGCTTGTGAGGGTCGCTCCCTACAAGCCGGCACTCCGGAGATAGCCATCGCGACACATGCTCGCCGTGCGGGATTGGGCGCCGAAGTGGATTGCCGTGGGGGAGGCTCATTTCTAGAGTGGGGATGTTGACTACCACGGGGCCATTAGGCACGGCGCAGGCCAGACAGCCTTCGGGTGGGTCTTATATGATTGGGACTTAGTGACAGAACATGCTATGTGAACTTTAAAACTATTAAAGTAGACTTGGACTAGAATAGTAAACAATGGCATCTTTACTATTTTTGCATTGAGGACATCGGATTGGTTGCATTTCTATGCTGATGCATGTCATACACATCCATGTACATTCATGATATCGTTGCTTCATTACTTGTGCAAATCATGCTAAATAGAAAGTATATGTCATAGTGAATTACATTCGACTTACCTTTTGCTTTACTACATTGTTAGTCACTGACCTCTTTTGTAGCTTTGGGCCTTGTGGTGCATTCACTGAAGTCAGTAATTGCCCACTGGGAACTATTTTTAATAGTTCTCACGCCCCTGTTTTATGGTTTACTTTTCAGAGCCTTCGGCACCGGCGGAGGCACGGGATCGCGGCAAGGGGATCGCTTAGCTAGCTAGCGAGGAGCGGTTCTTTGCCTAGGTGGTTTGCTCTTTCTTTTGTAGTTGGGAGAGTGAGAGATTTTGTATCCATGTGTAGAGACCACCTATGTACCTATTTTTAGTACTTGTATTTGGGATTTCCTATTGTATTTACTTTATGTCTCATTTAGTGAACTCACTGTTTTATCCTTATCCCTTGTTGTAGTATTTAGACACTTACTATGCTCTGATAATTCTAGGTGTCTTTTGTTATTGCTTTTATTATTATTGTTAGTAGACGCCTTATATGTTTTAGACGTATGGCGGGTCTGGGCATGTGCCGGGCGGGCTTCCGCTAGGTCCCGGGGCGTGACAAGTATACACCCGGGCTGTAAGGGGAGTGAATTCTCGAAATCTGAGGATTAGACTTCGTCTGGAATCGACTAATTGTCGAGAGTATTGGCTTCGGAAAGTCCGAAGGTGATTAAAATGCCTAAAGTTTCATTAAGGAAGAGTCCGCGAGAGCATTAGTGTAAAATTTGCATTGGAGCAGATATGCTCTCAGGGATCGGTCCCTGGTAGGGAGGGACCGGTCCCATCAGGCTGGGCTGGCGAGGATCCCTGGGGCAACCGGTCTCTGGCAAGGAGGGACCGATTCCCGAACGTTAACCCAGCGAGAAGAGGCCGAAATTTGGCTATGTCCCAAAAATACTTCTCTCGGGAACCGGTCTCTCAAGCAAGGACCGATCTCCCGGGGACCGATCTCCCGGGGACCGGTCTCTCAGGCAGGGACCGGTTCCCGAGCGCGAAATCCCCTCTGCCCGAATGGGAGGCCTCCGGGGACCGGTCTCCCCGAGCTGGGACCGGTCCCTCGCTGCGAAATCAGCCCAGTGAAGGCTGTTCAATAGATGGAAAGTTGAGGGGCTATGTTGCAAAATGGCCTTTATGAAGGCTGGGGGACCCCTCTCTCTCTCTCAGTTGCTCTCTCCCTCTCTCACAATCTTTCCCTCTCTCTCTCTAGAAAGAAAAAGAAGGAGAAGAAGAAGGAGAGGAAGAAGAGGAAGGAAAAGATGAGAAGAAAGAAGAAGAAAGAGAAGGAGAAGACTAAGAAGAAGAGGAAGATCATCTTCTTCCCTCTCTCCTTCAACCTAGGGCAAGCTTGGAGCTTAGGTTAGAGGTAAGCTTCTAACCCTCTAATGGTAATTCTAGGGTTTGGGGTTTTTGTTGCTTAGAAACGGTTCGAATGGAACCTATTGAAGCTAAGGTGTTGGATCGAGCTCGCATTTGAAGCTCACACCACGGATTTCCTCACTGTTGCCAACCTAGGACACGGATTTGGAATTTTTGGAAATCTAGGGTTTTGATCTCGTTTAATGAGTCGCAAACCTAATTGTTAGGTCTGTAAACGCGTCGGCGAAGACGGTTCGTTGATCCGACGAGCGAGTGCGAAGATATCGCCGAAACAAGTGCTTGAGGGTTCGTTTTGCCCGAGGAGTCGAGGCGACGACATAAGATCGCGACGACGAGATTGCTAGTTACGCGGCGCCACCAAAGGTGGGGGAGTGACATCCCGAAGCAATCGAGCTGCTTTCTATGTCTGGGTTATTATGTTGATCAATTGCATATTGAACATGTGGCATATAGGGATCTGAATTATTTATATCTATGTTTGCATGCTAGCGTTAATGTGGCCTAATTGATATTGCACTAGAATCTAGTATGCATGAGCTAAGTATAAATGGTTAACCCCATGTGTGTTGGATGTAGCTATGAAAGTCTAGTACAGTGTGGACTAGAGTATCGAGAACTTGTCAGAGAACGAGTGGCATCTAGTTAACAATGAACACAAATGAGTGGCATCTAGTTGATATTTAACATAAGAACCTAGTGTAGTCAAAACACTATGAGCTTGAGTATTGGGACGTCTGATTTGACGATGAGTCCGACTCTAGTTGGTAGGATCAGTTCGTGAGTTCGGATCATACTCACATAGCCTGTCTGCGCTTGTAGGGGTCGCACCCCACAGGCTGTGCACTCCGGAGTATTCTCACTAGAGGGGCAGTCGCCATGCGCTGCCTGGACAGTCAGTGTATCTGTCCGCAGGCGGTCTCGGGGAATAGTTCAGTGAGGCTTTTCCCTATGAGACTTATAGACGTGAGGTCGTGTTGCCAGATTGATTGAATGATTGGGTAAAATAATAAACAACCCCTATTGTTGAGCATAGTGGTATGGTAGCGACGAACTTAATATGAATGACATGCATGCATGACCCTAGATTGAGGCATAGTTAGATGCTTATACTTATACTTGCTTAGTTCTCCTTAATGCTTTCCAGTTCATATATCTATCTATCTGCATATCTATCTGTGCCTGCTTAGACCTAGTGGGAAGATCGGCGGAGTCGGCGGCCGAACCCACTGGGAACTATTCGTAGTTCTCACTCCACCATATTGCAGGTCCGAGCTCGAGCGCCCCCGGTGAGGATCGCGGCAAGAGCGTAGCGCCCTAGTGGTGTTAGTAGAGGTTTACCTTCCTATTGCACTAGAGTTGCCCTATACCTATTTTGAGAGTGGATGTTGTATAGGGTGAGGTTTTGAGAGGATTGTAATTGCATACGATCATATTTTGGAAAAAGAACAAGAGACTTCTAATTAAATGTATTAAGCTGAATGGATGTAATAGAATAGTTAAGTATCTCTCTTTTATTACTTGTATGCTTTACTCATGTTGCTTGGTCTTGTTTATTAGCACTGTTTGTGCTCCGTTGTCGTTGCTTGAATTGTGTATGTATTCAAGTTGTTTCCTGGGAACTTGTTGTACACAATCTAGTCGTTGAGCCTTGGGCGGACAGGGGAGGTGCTGTCTGTCCGGCGGTTCGTTCGCCGTGCCCGAACCGGACCAAATAGGTAGCGGTCTCGGGGCGGGGGCGTGACATGGGCGGCACTAAAATGTACAAGGACTTGAAAGAGCATTATTGGTGGCCGAATATGAAAAGAGATATTGGAGAGTTTGTGGCGCAATGTCTGACGTGCCAACAGGTAAAAGCAGAGCGCCGATTTCCGGCGGGAAAGCTACAAAGTCTATCAATACCCGTTTGGAGATGGGAAGATATAGCGATGGACTTTATTACCGGTTTGCCTCGATCACAAGGCGAACACGATGCGATAAGGGTGATAGTGGATCGATTGACAAAGTCGGCACACTTCTTGCCTGTCACGCCCCGGGACCGGCGGAGGCCCTCCCGGTAGCGTGCCCAGACCCGCCATATGTCTACACATATAAGGCGTCTACAATAAAAGCGGAAGTAAAAGCGAGAAGTAATAGAAAACGAATGAGCAACAAACAATGATATCAGAGCAGTATGATTCTATCTTCTATAACAAAAGGAAAAGAGCATAACTAAACCATAAAAGTGAAATATAAGTAGTACAGTAACAATCTCTAGTACAAAAATGGTGGTCTCTAAGCATGTACGGGTACAACTCTCAACCTCTCCAAAAAGAAAAACACGAGAGGTAGACCACCTAGCGGATCGTC
This sequence comes from Ananas comosus, assembly GCF_001540865.1. Classification (NCBI taxonomy): domain Eukaryota; kingdom Viridiplantae; phylum Streptophyta; class Magnoliopsida; order Poales; family Bromeliaceae; genus Ananas; species Ananas comosus. Next base: position 18,854 of record NW_017891047.1, read on the forward strand.
CTCAAGGGAAGCTAGCTCGAAGCAACTCCCTTCCCGCGGTCCCTGGCCTCACCCTGAGTGGAAGGCTCTGAAAAACATCGAGAAAAAAAGGGCGTGAGAACTATAATTTATAGTTCCCAGTGGGCAATTACTGACCTCAGCTCATGCTCCACTAGGCCCCAAAACAAGGGTAAGTACTATAAGCAATGATAAGAGTGATAGCAACAACAGTACGAAAGCATAATTGAGGAGCTAACCGCTATATCTCAGGTAAACATGATAAACAAGTAATCCTCACCGTGCAATATGTTAAAGCATAAAGAGTAAGCTCTAACCAAGTAACCGAGTATACTACAATGCAACAACGAAACCGGCAAGTATGCTATATCATAAGCGCGTCCATGTAATCCAACTACTAATCCTATCTAGTAGTGATATGTTCATATTCAACACCGTATCGATTTCCATTTCCAATTTAAGGACCTACCCAAGGTAGTCCAGCTTGTGCCGCCTAAGTGCCTGTGGTAGCCCAACATCCCTACTCTTGGAATGTGTCTGTCCCACTCGACCCCGTAGGCTTCTCAATACCGCACGAGCGAACATAAGTCGCGTAGGCTAACTCCGGAGTGCCGGCTTGTAGGGAGCGACCCTCACAAGCATGTGCGAATCAGCACAAATGGCAAGCAAGCGTAGTCCAAGTCTCAAGTATCCAATCCTCATGTCTCTAACATGGTATAGTCACTAGCATCTCGAAGATCTAGTTCTATGTCACAAAGTGAAGTTCCAATATTCCCTAGGTCTAGTGCCCCTTTATGACACTTAGACATTCAATATTTAAGCATGTTCCACGTTCCTCAATGGCCCTATCCACTAGGTTCACACATGTACCGAGCTCAACGCCGCTTGATGACATTAGCTCTCAATTCACATAATGTTCTAGTCCGATGCCCCTACATGGCAATTTTATTACCTTTCATGTCTCAATTAATCTTAGGTTTAAAATGCATGAATCGAACTCATTTTCATTAAAAGGAACATGGCCTAACATAAGAATGCTAAGCAATCAAACATAAGCTTCATATGCAACTCTTTACTATATAGGGGTCCAAAATTGCACTATATGTAACATAGGCGTTTTAAGCATTCTAAAATTCACAATAAATACATATAACAAGAATATGCATGCTTTTTCATTTTACAACGCTTAAATCATCAACAATGAGGTTTTCTCATTGTGTGGCTAGGTCAAACCCACCGAACCGTCGCGTAACCTCTTTTCGCCACCAAGTTTGTCCCACGGAGCCCCCTCCAAAATCCTAAAAGAATCCGCGAAGAGATACAGGCATACGACACCAGCCCTAAACAAGCATCAAAACATAAACACTAGACAGAAAAGGGCAAATCTAACCTCAAGAGTAGAAATCTCTCCCAAAGCTCCAAAAGAGAGCTAGAACCCTTCCAACCCAAGCCCTAGGAAGGTTCTAAGCCAATCGATTTGGGTCCAAAAGCCCTAGATCAAAAATGCCCAAAATAAGCCCTAAATCTCATTTCTAGGGTTTCATCTCCCAAAAATTACAAAAACAAGAATCTAGAGGAGGGGAACATGATACTAACCCTTTGGAAGCTTCAATCCAAGCCCAAAATGCCCTAGGGTTGAAGTTGGTCCACCACTAAGCTCAACAAGCAAGCTCCAAGCCTTGCAAAGGTGGGAAAGAGAGAAAGGGGTTGAGCTCCAAGCTCCCTCAAACTAGCTCCTCTTCTTCTTCTCCTCCTTCTTCTTCTTCTCCTTCTTCTTCTTCTCTCTCTAGAAGGTGTAGGGTGGTGAGAAATGAGGAGGGAAGGGAGTGAAATGGCTAATAAGCCCATCTAATGCAACAAAATCCAACCAGGCCCCTCAAAAATCCAATATTGCAACAGCCCGGTCTGGGCAGTTTTCGCCCAGAGGGACCGGTCTCTCCCCAGCAGGGACCGGTCTCTCGCTGCGAACCCGAAAAACCAGCGTTCGAGAACCGGTCTCTCCCTGCGCAGGACCGGTCTCTCACTGCGAAGACGCGTTCGGGAACCGGTCTCGCCTGCCAGGGACCGGTTGCCTCAGGCTTGCCGCTGCACTGCTCACTGGGGGACCGGTCTCTCCTTCCAGGGACCGGTCCCCGAGAGTAAAAACTCTCAGGTCAAGTCCAGAATTCCAGTTTTCGAACTTTTTAGGTCGGAAAACATTCTACAACCCTCCACCAAGTGTGGAAAAGCTCGAAATACATCCAAACACTCGAACCTCGCAATTTGCAAAGGTCCAGTGTGTTACATTCACCCCTCCTAAAAAGGAGTTTCGTCCGCGAAACTCAAAATAAGCAAGGTACCTCAAACATCCATCTGAAAAAGATGGGGATAGCGCTCCTGCAGCGCGCTCTCCAGCTCCCACGTGGCTTCGCGCTCGTCGTGGTTGCTCCAAAGCACCTTCACGTAAGGAATTTCTCGGTTCCGCAATCTTTTTACCTCGCGAGCTAAAATCCTCAGAGGTTGCTCTTCAAAGCTCAAATCCTCCCGCAGCTCCATAGGTGTAGCATCCAACACATGAGCCGGGTCGTGGATGTACTTCCGAAGGACCGATACATGGAATACATTGTGTACACCCGATAGATTCGGCGGTAGAGCGAGTCTATACGCTACCGGGCCTACACGCTCCAAGACCTCATACGGTCCAATGTATCGGGGGCTCAACTTGCCCCGGATTCCAAATCTCCTAATTCCTCGAGTCGGCGAGACTTTCAAGAAGACGTGATCTCCAATCTGAAACTCCAAGTCTCGTCGCCGCCTGTCAGCATAACTCCTCTGCCTACTCTGGGCCGTCAACAATCGCTCCCGAGCGATGCGAACCTTGTCCTCTGCTTCCTGGAGCACATCTGGGCCTAAAGCCAATCTCTCGCCAACTTCACTCCAATGAAGTGGCGATCTGCACTTCCGTCCATAGAGTGCCTCGAACGGTGCCATCTTGATGCTTGCTTGATAACTATTGTTATAGGCAAACTCTGCCATCGGTAGGTGCTGCGACCATCCTCCCTGGAAGTCAATCACGCAGGCTCGAAGCATATCCTCGAGAGTTTGAATAGTACGCTCTGACTGTCCGTCACTCTGGGGGTGGAAAGCAGTACTGAAGTCCAAGCGCGTACCCAGAGCGTCCTGTAGGCTCTTCCAAAAGTGGGATACAAAGCGGGGGTCTCGATCTGAAACGATAGAAGTAGGTACCCCGTGCAATCGCACAATCTCATCCAAGTATACCTGTGCGAGCCTCTCACCAGTCCAGGTAGTGTGAATAGGTATGAAATGTGCCGATTTCGTCAATCTATCCACAATCACCCAAATAGCGTCATGCCCGGCCTGTGAGCGAGGCAATCCCATCACGAAGTCCATGGTGATCTTTTCCCACTTCCACACTGGAATCGTAGCTCTTGCACTTTCCTACGCAGGACTCGGTGCTCTTCCTGTTGGCAAGTTTAAACATTAGAACAAAACTTTATACCAAACTATTTCCTTTTTCATTACCGGCCCATAAAGTAATCTCCAAGCCTTGTACATTTTTGGTGGCTCTTTTCGTGTGATTCCTTCCGTATTGATACGTTATTTCGATCTCTGGCTTTCTTGAATTATATTCTTCTTTGATGCTTTTCTTTTAATTTTTCCTTTCGTATATCTTAACAAAGCCCCTCCGAAAGACATCACATCCTTCACCGTCAAAGTGAAATCGCCGGTGCAACATACAATCTTAGCTCGAACTTTTGCAACTCAATCAAAGCTTGCTTTTCTTAATCCTCCTCCAAAAGTGTAGGTTCACCACCAAACGTCGTCATCAGCTCAATAAAAAAGTGCACTCAGAAGCGCACCACCTTCTAACTCCAACCGATTTCATTGCTCGAAATTCAACCGGTTGGAGTAACAAACAACATCGCTCAAGGTTCTCGGTCATTTCCATAGCTTTAGCGCATTCCGCCCCACTCATCACGTAGCCCTTGCCCGTGTAAAGTATCGTCAAAACATACTCCTTGAGTAGCTCCAAATACTTTCGCTCTCAATTCAACCCTTCTGATAATAGATATTAAAGCTTTTGTGAATCGATATCTATCGCAACACGCTCGCTTATAAGTATGCGCGACATAAGCTTCATGCAAAGACTACCAGTCATCAATCGTGCAGTGGGGTTATTTCATAATCTTCAATGCCCGTAGATGCCTAGCATCCACTTTTCCGCCTGCATCAAAACACCGTGCCCAATACATTGAAACAGAAGCATCACTATAAACAATACCAGCTCCCATAGGTAGGTAAGGTTCGGTGCCGTCTCAAATCGCTGTCGCTTCAAACTCTTGAAGCTCCTATCACACGCATTCATTTCCAAACACTTGGTGCTCCTATGCTGAGTCCTCGGAGGAGTAGACAATTTCGCAATCCTCCGTCAAACCGTAGGTAAGTAGCTCGGCCAAACCAATGATAGCTCCGTCTCTAGTTACTTGCTCTGCCTTAGGCCAATTCCTCTGATAGTTCAATTTTCTCGGAGTCCACTGTAGCTGATCACCTGAAATCAACATGGCCCAAAAACGCAACCTCTCTAACCAAAATCACACTTTTTCAACTTGGCTAGACTTCTTTTCCCGAAGCACTTGAAGTACAAGTCTCAAGTGTTCCTCGTGATCCACGTCACTCCGGGAATACACTAAGATGTCGTCGATGAACACCACGACAAATCTATCCAGGTAAGGCTTGAAAATACGGTTCATTAGATCCATAAAAGCTGCCGGGGCATTAGTAAGCCCAAACGGCATAACGGTAAACTCATAATGTCCGTACCGTGTTCTAAAAGCCGTCTTCGACACATCCTCAGGTCTGATCTTCAATTGGTGATATCCCGACTGCAAATCAATCTTGGAATACACACAAGATCCCTGGAGTTGATCAAATAGATCATCAATCCTCGGTAATGGATACTTGTTCTTAATCGTGACTTTATTAAGTTCACGATAGTCCACGCACAAGCGAAGTGATCCATCCTTCTTCTTGACAAATAGGACCGGTGCTCCCCAAGGTGACACACTCGGCCGCACAAAACCCTTGTCCAAAAGATCCTGCAACTGTGCCTTCAGCTCCTTCAATTCTGCTGGTGCCATCCTATAGGGCGCCTTTGAGATTGGGGTAGTTCCCGGGAACGAGATCCACCACAAATTCAATCTCCCTATCAGGAGGCATGCCTGGTAGCTCCGCTGGAAACACATCTCCAAACTCCCGCACCACGGGGATATCCTCAATCCTAGGGGTGTCATCCACACCCGGCACCACAACAGTAGCCAGGTAGGCCACACAGTCTCTACTAATCAACTGTCTAGCTCGAGAGGAGCTAATCGTCATCGCAAACAGCGAACTCTGGCATCCTCGGTACACAACCTCCGCCTGCCCCGGCTCTCTAAACGTCACCGTTCGATCCTTGCAATCGATAGTGGCGTAGTACCTAGTCAACCAGTCCATGCCCAATACTACATCAAACTCCCCGAGTTTATGCAACGCTAATAAGTCCACGGGCATGATCCAATCTCCAACCCGGACAGGGCAACTGGGGCAAAACTCCCGAATGTCTAAAGAGTGATCGGGTACAGTAACTCGTCCCGGGTGCAACAAGGATACAAGTGGGATGCCATGCAGCTCGGCAAACAGCCGATCAATGAATGAATGCGATGCACCGGTATCAAACAAAGCTCTAACTCGAATACCATGAAGTAAAATGATACCTGCGACCACATTCTCGGCTGCCGCCGCCTCCTCAGTCTGGGCCGCGTACATGCGCCCCCTCGGGGCCTGTCGTGACCCCTCCACCTGTTGCAGAACTGGTGGTCGCCCTGCCTGGTGATGCGCAGAAGATGTCCCCTGACTGGGACCGGGCGATGCTGGTGCAGATGCCGAAGATGGCGCTGGCAATGGACTCCTCGGGCAGTCCGACTGGAAGTGGCCCTCCTGGCCACACAAGAAGCACCTGCCCCGGCTGCGTGAACACTGCCGCGGGTAATGGGGACCGCCACAGATCACGCAGCGGGGAGCCTGACGACGATCGGGTCTTCCTCGCTGAGTAGACTGGCCGCGTCCTCGCGACTGGTTCCTGCTCCTGGGGTGCCTCGGCGGCCTCCGTGAGTGCGTCGGGCTCGCACCCTCAGCCGCTGGCCTCTTGCCTTTCCCTTTCTCCAAGCTCTCGCGACGCTCCTGCAGATCCGCCGCCCCTGCCTCCACTATCAAGGCTCGATCCACAACCTCTCGGTAGGTCTGGAGGTTGGAAGACTGCACCAACCGGAAGATAGAAGGCCGCAAACCGCGCTCAAAGATGCGGGCCTTATCCTCGTCGTCCCTCACAACAAACGGTACACAGTGTAGTATCCGGGAGAACTCCCTCTCGTACTCAGCCACTGACCGCTCATCCTGGCGCAAGCTGCGCAAATCCTGCTCCATCTTCCTCTTAACGCTGGTAGGGAAGTGGTGCGCCAGTAGAAGCTCCTTGAATCGTGTCCACGTAATCGCTGCCAAATCGGTGTTGGGGTTGTCCTGGATATCCAACCACCAACGGTAGGCCTCGCCGTCTAGGAAGTGAGTGGCGAGCCAAACTCTGTCCCGCTCCTCCACAAAGGTATCTCGAAACAGCTTTTCCATATGCATCAACCACTTTTCGACAATCCAGTGGTCGACGTTCTCGCCATCAAACGTCCTCGGGCTGCACCTCCTGAACTCACTGAGGCGCTCCATAAGCCGATCCCGCTCGGCTCCCTCAGCCATCACGGGAAATGCCGCCCCCGTCACTGGTCTCTGAACAGGTAGTGCTGCAGCCACCTCCTCCCGAGGTGCGGTCGCCGGTGCCGCACGTGAAGAACTGGGCGCGGGGGACTGCGCCCTCGGTGCGACGTCCACCATAGGTGCTGGCGGTGTGGGACCCTGGGTCTCCCTCGAAGCTGCCGCCTGCTGAAGTAGGAGGTCCTCAAGATGCTTCATCCGCGCCTCCTGCCGCTGAGCCACCTCAGCCTGTCGCTGCGCTGCTGCCGTCTGCTGCGCCAACAGATCAGTGAGGACCACAAGCTGGGTCCTCAGGTCACGAACCTCACTAGATCCGGAAGTAGCGGAGGTCTCGACCTCCTCGGGGTGTGCCGCATCATCCGCCCCGGCAGACTGGGAGCGTGTAATCGGCATCGTCACTACAGAACATAAAAGTGCAAGTTAGTAACCCGCACTATCGAATCCCCGCTCAAAAGATAAACCCCAAATCATGCGAAAGTAAGGAAGTGTTCTTCACTACTAACTCCCGATGTTACGTTGTCGGCCGCCAACGTAACCCTCCGCGAAGTTAGGAGCCATACACTCCGATCCAACTCCAACTTTTTAGAGTTATCAAGACACCCAATCAAGATACTTTCGCTCACAAGTCAATTAGACCTCGTCTCTCACGAGCCTAATTCCTATAGTCCAACCGGCCTAAGGTTCGCTAGGTCCACTAAGACTCAACCCTAGGCTCTGATACCAAATTAATCTGCCCCCCCCCGGGCCCGGGGGGGGCCCCCCCGGGCGCGTGCCCAGCCCCGCCATATGTCTACACATATAAGG
>NW_017891048.1:0-26436 GCF_001540865.1 Ananas comosus
GTGAACGAAGGGTAAAATCAACGTGTAAATAAAATTTACAAATGTTAATAATATGACATTAATTTTAAATCAAAATATTGATCAGTTTTATATAGATATAAAGATTTTCCTATAAAATATTCACGTTGATTTGGATTATTTCGTACACCGTTTAACTTGCAAACGGCTGCATACGGCCATTGAAATTTGTTTGATTTTTGAGCCATTCGATTCACTAGGCAATGATATCGAAAATAATAAAATTTATTTTTAGTACTCCAAATACTTCTAGATCAAGTTTAATAACGGAGCCGATCGACGATTCGAAAGTCGCAACATCGAAAACGAGCTGGAAGCACGGAAGGCTCCGTGCTTCCGATAGCATAGTAGCCTCACTCATATATATATATATATATATATAGAAGGGGTAATTAGCGGTGTGGTCACTTTAACAGTGAGTTACCGAGTTGCAAGTTTGGTGAGGTTGCCTCAATCTTAGGGCCATTTGGTTACATATATTTGTAAGTGTACGGCAGTTATAGCTGTATGTAAATACAAATTCGATATTTAGTTTAATATCTTTAACTTTAACTGTGAGTAGAAACTACAGGATGAGATACTACGCCCAAATTGGCCGCACTTCCACCTGCAGTAAAGTTAATCTTACCTTTTAAGTATTTTTTAAACAAAAAATAATTTTTTTTTATATATTGAAGGTAATCTCACCTCATATATACAAAATAATAAAATTTAAAAAATTATTTTCTAATTGCATGCAACTAAACAAAGTATTTGTAGTTGCAGCGCTTTATACTATATCCAATCAAACATGATGCATATAGTTATAACTGTTGTATTTTCAACTGCATACATCTTCAACTACACTTTATGTGTAACTACATCTAACATCTAATCAAATAGTTTGTCGAGAAATGGAGTAGGGTGAGTGTAAGGAGGGTGACGGGAATCTAGTACTGCTGATATAGCTACACCCGGGGTTACTAATAATACTCCACTGGTGAGGGTCTGGCCAATGGAAGGACGCCACGTGTGCAGATCGACGTGTATGGGTAGTTAGTATATGGCGCCTTTTGAATTTTTTTTTTTAATTAATCCGTGGGACGGATTTTTTATTTGATGATTGGGTAAAAGGGGGTGAAAATTTATTGGCTTTCTTTTTTAAATCAACAAAGAATTAATTGTATTTTTTCTTACACTTATTAGGGAACACTTAGTTAGATATAATTATAAATATAGTATAATTTAAGGAGTTGAGCTGGAATGCTATTAGTAGCAAACGAGCTCTATCGTTACCTATTTATTTTCGATGATGGAGTTTCCAAATCGATAATCGACACCGCTGAGTATAATTTATACCACTTGAAACATCTAGAAATCATATTTTATACTTTTCGATATTGTTCTCTTGTCCATCAAGTAAATAAAAAAGTGAACGGCCAAAAATGAATATCTTTTAAAAAGTAATGATAGGAGTTGTGTAACCAAGATCAAGAGTACAGATTTTATTTTAAAATAGTTTAAAATTTTTTCTAATCAAAATTCAATTCATTTAAATATCTTTACGTCGTTAAATGAGAAAACGTCTCATATTGTCCATTAAAATTACAGATTTTGAAACCATTTGATCATTAGGACAACAATGTCGAAAAGATTTGAATTTTCGTTTGTAAATAATTCAAGTAGTATAGATCATGTTCAACAGTGCCGATCATCGATCTGGAGGCTCCATTATTGAAAACAAATTGGTGGTAATGTAGTCCGTTTGCTCTGGATAGTATTGCAGCTTAACTCTAATTTAAGGGTGTATTTGGTTTGGATTATTCTGATAGGATTATTAGTGATCTTGTTAGGATTACTGCATTTGGTTCATCTGGTATGTAATCTGTTCAGTATTATAGCATTACAGAATGTGTAAGATTACACCAAAAATATTACCAAGAGGAGTAGTGTGCATCTTAGATTATTGAAAGTGGCTAATATTGCACGTTATACAAAACTACAAGTTGACCCCTCCAACTCCCAAAACACTTTCAATGCATCATTTTTAAAATTTTAATTTAAAATTTTGAATTGTCAACTTTTAAATTTTAAATTTAAAATTTTTAAACTTTAAATTTCAATTTTCAAATTTTAAATTTTAAATTTTAAATTTAACTTAAAATTTTAAATTTTAAATTTTAAATTATAAATTTAACTTAAAATTTTAAATTTCAAATTTTAAATTTAAATTAAAATTTTAAATTTAAAGTTTTTAAACTTTAAATGTTAAATTTTAAAATATGAAATTTATAAATTTAAAATCTTAAATTTTATATTTTTGTTTAAATTTGAATTTAAAATTTAAAAAATTTAAATTATTTAAAATAAAATTTAGTAAAAAAAATATTATTTGTAAAGAGTAAAAAAGGTTTGCCAAATATAACTAAGAGCAATTTTGGAATAGACTATACTTTATTGTTAAAATTACTAAATTTTATAGAGTGAACCAAATATAGTAATGATATAAACACTGCAATCCAGTATTACATTGCCGTATTAAACCAAACACGATAATGCAGCATCAGTAATAATCTTATTTAGAAATCTAAGATACCTACATATATCGAAATACTCTGTAACTAAACGCGCCCTAAGATATATATAATTATAAATATAGCAGTTATAAAAACATAGTAACTATAAATCTTTTGTTTACTTATATACACCATCGAGGAGTGCATTTTTGTAATAGTGGGTTATCTTTTGGATTTTATAGATTTGGTCTAATTTTTTTTTAAAAATGATCACACACTTCATTCAGAAATTGGGGGCGGCTTTCTAATGATGCTTGGTAGGTTCGGTTTAGATTTATTATGGTTTGAAAGCTTATTTGGACTTTTTCGTACACAGGGACGAGACTCTCCTTAAATGCTCGAGTCTGTTTAGGATGCAAGAGTTGATCAAAATGCAAGCTATAGTCAGAGATCACTATTTTGCCATAAATTGATTTATTCTTCTCTCTCTTTCATTTTTTTTTTTTTTTTCCTCTCTCTCTCTTCTCCCCTTCCTCTCCTTCCTTCTTTGCCTCCATCGCCCCCGCGCCGTCATGCTCTCCTTACTTGCCTCGAGCACTCATCCCACCCACACCGTCTCCTTAATTACCAACTCCCTCGTCTCCAGTCTCGCCATCAAATCTTGTTTCGTCACCACAAATCATGGCTTTTACCGTCGCATAGGACACCCCGGAAAGTGCTAGTGCTAAGGGAAAATGTTTTTTCTATTTTCTCGAATATGTATTTTACAAATATCAATCAATGTTGCATAATTTAAGAATAAGTCGCACCACTTGTTTCAATATATCGCGCATGTTTCACTATTTGGCATGATCTTACATAATTTAAAAATATGCATTGCACCATTTGCAATTTTTTTTATGACAAAGATGAAAAAGAAGAAAAAGAAAAAGAAGAATTATAAGGAGAAAAGAAGAAGAACCACAAAGAGAAGAAAAAGAATAACGACATGGGTTAAGACGAAAAGCGAATTGCTTAATACTAAAATTGTAATTAAAAAAAAAACAAAAGTAACAAAGTGGAAAGAGGAGAAGGAGAAAAAGAACATAGAAGAAAAAGCACGGCGAGGAGAAAAGCAGAAGAATTGCAAAGAAGAAAAAGAAACAGAAGACTAACATAGTAAAAGAAGAATGACTAAGAAAAAAAAAAAAGAAGAATAACAGAGAGGAATAAAAAAAAAAGAAATAAAAAAGCGAAAAATTAGGGAAGAACAAGAGCAAGCATGGTTGAGCTACTTAAACATGAGTTGCACTATTTGGCTACAAAGTTGCACCATTTTGTAACAACGTTGCACTGCTTGATTGAAATATTACATTATTTGAATAGGTATTCCACTATTTAGAGGAATATTACATCATTTATCGATCGTCCGTGTTGTATAAAATTGGCCTAGCTATTTTTTAAATTTACATGAACAACAAACAGCGAGGACGGCCAATAGAATTGCGGGTTTGAGTTGCATTCTAACGAAAAGGTGATATGACCTGCACAAACTGTTAGCCTTAATTCTTGATACTAATGACTCATGTATACATATATTGTCCATTGTTACTTAAATGTATCATGACAAAGAGGAAAGAGAAGAAGAAGAAGAACGACGAGAAGAAAAGAAGAAAAATTGCAAATAGAAAGAAAAAAGGAAGACTAAAATAATAAGATGAAAACGACGAAAAAAGAAAAAGTAGAACAACAAAGATGAAGAAGAAAGCGAAAGATGAGATGAAGAACAAGGGCGCGCGGGGTTAGACTGTTTGATCGTGAGTTGCACTATTTGGCAAAAAAACTGCACTATTTTGTAACCATGTTGTATTGCTTGGTTTGTATATTATGCTATTTCAATAATTATTGTACTATTTAGATAGATGCTACACCGTTTGTCGTCCGTGTTGTACATAGTTATTTCTCCAATTTTCTACCCAATTTTTTTTTCAAATTTATCCAAACAGTAAACAATGAAAATAATATCAATTTTCACAATTTTCGAATATTTTATTGCACCATCACGCTAACTGTTAACATTTTTTTCTCTCGAAAAGCAAATACAACTGGTTACTAGGGTGTCAACGAGCCGAACACAAGTGAGCTGGGGTCGGCTCATGTTCAGCTCGTTTCATAAATGAGCCGAACACAAGCTAGCTCATCGAGCTGAAAACATCAGGTCATGTTTGGCTCGTTTATTAACGAGCCGAATACGAACTGGCTTATAAATAAAAATTTAAAAGAATTAGAAAATAGGAAGAATATATATAGGAAATAAATTTATAAGATCTTACCCATTATCCTTTGATCTAATGGTTAAAATTTTAAATATAAATAAACTATTTTATAATTGAGTTGGGTTTTATATTTAGGTTGGGCTAAAAATCAAATAATAAAACTTTATATTATATACATATATAATTATTTATTTATATATATAAATATAAAATATATGTATTCGAGCTATTATCGAGCCGAACACGAGCGAACTGACCCTAGTTTGTGGTCGGCTCGTTTATTAAACAAGCTGAAGTGACTCATTTACTAAATGAGCGATTCGATTTCGAGCTCATTGTAAGCCGAACACGAGCTGGCTCGCGAATAGCGAGCTGGATTGCCACCCCTATTGGTTACGACAAAAAATCTTTTCCTTTTTTTTTGAATTTGTATGTCACAAATATCGACCATTGTTGCACTATTTAAGAGTAAATTGTACCATTTATTTCAATATATCACACACGTTTCACTATTTGACTTGATCTTGTACTATTTAAATGCGTGTTGCACTATTTGCAAATTTTTTATAATAAAGAGGATTGAAGAAGAAGAAGAAGAGACGGAGTAGGGAAGAGCATTCGGTCGGCCCGGTTGGTCTTTAGTGGAGTGGTGGACCGAACCAAATATTTCGATTTTACAATTTTCTGACCCGAACGAACCAAACCATTACTCCAAACTGAAAACCAAACAGATCAAAATTTTTTTGGTTTGGTTTGGTTTGGACGGTTTAGTGGGCTTGGGCCTTTCTAAATTGGGCCTTAAGAATTATATAGCCAATCATTTAGATTTGTTGGTTTAAGAAATTCAAACCATTTATATTCAAATTTAATTTATACTAAAAAATTAACAGAAAATAATAACAAAAATTTTGTTAGACTTAATAGAAAGTTTTTATTTCACTTTTTTAAATATTTTGATCCAAGAATTATAATAACAAAAGGGGTTTCTACTCAAGCATCTTGACATAATCAGTTAATTCGGTCGATTCGGATTTTAATTTAGACACCTGAACCAAAACCAAAAATCAAAAATTTTGGTCAAGCCGAATTGTTTAAACCGAAAACTAGTCAAACCAAATTTTCTCCTCTAGCGAGGAGAAAAGAAGAACATACAAGAAGAAGAAGAAAGCACTACTTAGTAATAAAATTGTGTAACTTATTAGTGTCTAACTACGCAAAAGCTCTTTAATTACGTAAGAAATTGTGAAGAAATAAAAAGTAAATAAATTATAAATAATAAGACGATAAAAACAAAGAAACGAGTAAGACGTAAAAGAACTACAAAAAAATATGTGAACAAGACGACGAGTAACAGCAGGAAGAAGAACAACGACAAAGAAAAAAAAAAAAAGAGTAACAAAGAAGAAAGAGAAAATGAAGAAGACTCGCAAGGGGAAAGAAGCTGAAAACTAACATAGTAGAAGCAGAACAACAAAGAAAAAAGAAGCAAAAAAGAAAGACGAGAGGAAGAACAAGGGTGGGCGAGTAAGGTCCATAGGTCTCGTTCTTGTCCTCGTTCTTGTCATTCCGAACTACACACAGAATACAATTGACCCTACGAGAGGATTCCCTCTCAAACTCTCTCACAGTGCGATCTCCTCGTTGCAGCTTCCTTACAGTACACGGCGCGCCACTATGGGTATATACGATTGCCGCAACCATCCCCTAGTCACACTAGGGCACTAACCGGAGACACAGGCAGCTCTCGACCCACTCGGGCAGTAGTCGCTCGTTGCGTTAAAAATCCTTAGAGCTCCTTAATCTGCTCGCCACGACACTGCACTGCTCTAACAAGCACAACCAACCGTCCACGGAGTTCCATAACTTCGCTCGCCGCGAATCACTCGAAGCCACCGCCAACCCCGCAAGTTCCGACCTCATCAGAGGTCACCCGTACGATACCATGACCTAGGTCAAATCCTCGACCTTCATGGTAAAACGCAAAATGACATCCAATAGTACACTGAATTAGGCGAAAGTTACACAAGTGAGCATATTCTTATCACTAGGTTTCATGTTGTGCGCGCCCAACATGAACACACTCGGCTGAAAATAATCCATATCTTGAATCTACCTCTAACATCCTTTTTAGAGGCATATCAATTTCATGACCCAATCCATTCAACTTCCGCCACTACTCATGAGTCACCTTTACTCACGTCCCTAAGTCCTTAAGGCCACAAGTCCTAAGGTTCTCTAGGTCCTCCTAGACCGTTCTCCGCTCTGATACCACGTCAATCTGTCACGCCCCGACACCGCAAATTTGGATAGTTCGGGCCCGAAACAGACCTGCCGAACGGACAGAGTTTTTCCTGTCCGCCCAAGGCGTAAACAAAGTCTATGTATACATACATCCAAGTAGAAATATTAGCATCAAAACATTTGTGAGAGGTATACACAGATATGAGAGAAATAAAGCTATCCATTACATCACATTTTTTACGCTTACATTCTTTAAACTTTACTTCTCATTTACATACAAATTGACATCTCCTTTATACACAAAGAATATCACCCACATTTACATTACATTTCTTTCACAAAGGGTTTTACATGTTTTTCCTTTCTTGCTATATAAGAGGGTAAATGATCTAGTCACGGTGGTCCACACTATCTAGGGCTCGATGCCCAAGCCGTGGTCCTCGACAAATGCACTCGTGCTTGGCTCTGCAAAACAGGGTGTGAGAACTAAACAAAGTTCCCAGTAGGTTCGGCCACTGATCCCGCCGATTTTTTCACTAGATCTAAGAAGGCATAGAGACAATAGATAGGTCAATATGACAAAGAAGTAATAAATAGAAACAATAAGTCCAACATGCTCATATACATCTATATCATGCTTCAAATGTATCACTATACCTTTAGCAAATATGTCAAGATTCTACTATGCCTTTAACAATGTTAACTATCAATGTTCTACTATGTATGCATCTATATGAAATGCCATGAACATGCCTTGATCCAAATCCAATCGGTTCGCCCAAAGATCGAACCACAACTTGCCACACATTGTCACGCCACCATGACCGTCTGCCGGGGGTGCACCGTTGTGTCTAACCTCCCATCTCTATCTAACTGTGATACAACCCCGGAGCTCATAGCTTGGGAGGCGCGGCCTCCTCAAACCACAACAGACGACGAGAGTATGATCATAGTCCTTCCGCCCGAGGACAGCGAAAATCCCACATCCCATCCAATCACAAGGCATGCAATGCTCACAATCGGCCACATATGCAATATGATCAAGTCCTCCCGCCTGAGGACCTCGGGAATCCCACATCCCAGATAATCACAAGGTATGCAATGCTCACAGTCGGCCACATATGCAATATGCTCAAGTCCTCCCGCCCGAGGACCTCAGGGAATCCCACATCCCAATTCTCATAATACCATAAGTTTACAATTCTCACGAGTGAAAATATGCTACATATCTAGTTCCCCATGAATCCGGTCATTAGGTGGTGAGTGCATCAGACACTCTCGGTCACCTGACCCCAAGCAGTGGAGTAGCTCCATAGCCCTGGCATTGGGTGACGTCTCAACCCTGGCCGCAGGATCATGGGTACACAGTCACAGCTTGGGATAAGGTGGCCTTTTTGTACACCCCTCGACCACATACATATGTCCTCTATCATCTCATGCACATATCTAGCATATTCTCACATGTCCACGTGCATATGTCCAAGTGTTATAAGTCCACATATCTAGTTCACATGAATCTAGCATATTCTTATAACATGTCTACATGCATATGTCCATTAGCATCTCATGCATACACATATATACATCTATCTCAATATCATGCAAATAATACACCTACAAGTATCATGCAACATGGATCATCATCCCTCACACTAAAGCATGAATTTACCAAGAACTCGTAGCTTTCTCACATAATAACAATGCATGATGCTACATGATCAATATGTAGAACTTAGAAATAGAATGAAATCCGGCTAATTCGAATAGCACCCCCCACCTTGTGTCGACGTCACGAAGCAGGTAAGCCAAGCTGTGTAATTTATCGTCGTCGATTTCACCTGACTACGGCAAACGAAGCAAAAACGATGTTTTCTCCAAATTGACACCCGTCAGCTAAACGAAACCTCAATCTAAGCGATCCACCGCGTCGGTTTTACCTTCAATTGCGGAAACATAGGATCAATTTAGATCAAAACCCATACAATCACAAAACCCTCTTTTGAAACCCTAGAAACCCATATATAGCATAATATCCAAATCTCTCATGATTTATGCAATAATCAAGGTTAGAATCATATAGGGTTTTCAATTAATCGCATTTCTAAGGTTTCTACACAAACCCTAACTCAAAAACCCTCAAATCTCATGAAGCTTACCTCAAACTAAAGCTCTCCTCCAAGCTAAGGTGCACAAGAAAATTGCTTCACCTCTAAGCAAGCTTCTCTCCACCACTTCTCCACTATTGGAGCAAACTCTAGGAGAGAGAAAGAGGTTTAGAGAGAGAAAGGAAAATCTCTCATGTTGGAGGTGTGAAGGGGAAATGAGATGGGAAATGACCTAATACCCTCATATAAGGCTTCCCCCAACACAAGTACACCATAATCAGAATTTTGGCCAATTCTGATTTTGCGTTTTTCAGGGTCTGGACCTTGGAGTTAGGGTCCAGACCCTGAGAGCAAAACACGCCCAAATAACTTGAAATTTCTAGGCTTGCTCTGCAAGGTCCCTAGCACTTGTTTAAACCATTCCGGAGCATTCAGAACAATAACGAACCTCTCCAAATCGTCCATTACCACACTTCGGTCAATTTTGACTAAAGTTCGGTATGACGCCCCGAGGGTTCGGTACACTACAGAAGCAGTTTAGGAGATCTTGATGAAAAATTGTCACTGCTTCTTCGAATAGCACTAAACAATTGTATTGTTGAATTTGAACATCTGATGTATTTACTGAGTTGTCACAGCATGCCATTTTTTGTTATATTTCGTTTTGTTTATCATGCCAGCAGGTAGATCTCTATATATACTGCTTATAGATTTTTTTATAAATATAATTTGTAGTAGTCACTCTGTGAGGATTGAGAATTTGGCTATGTAGCTAAACTCTCTATTGGCGATGTTTTTGTGTATATTTTAATTACAAAAGTACTCGTCAAGTTTCAGGAAAAAACGAGCTAGGATAGAGATTTTACGTGATTTTTACTTTTCACTTAAAGTGAGTAGTAACCCGGGTTTTCGGATAGGCCAATAAGTAAAGATGACTTCTTACGCGTATCGGACTCCGTTCATGCGTTGCACGGACTCCGCTTGTTGTCGCACTACTCCAATAAGTGCGGACATTTGCTCCCGATCGCCCCGTCGCCACTTGCTCCGGATTGCACAGTGGCCGCATTCAGCTCCACGGGCATTGACCTCATTTGTGGTCTACCACAAGGCATCGCTTCCTGAAACGTAGCAATTCATGTTAGCTACACGACCAACATACTCAAACAAACCCAATCCGGCGAAAGCAAGCAAGTGTATTCATTCTCATTCCAAAACATTATGTTGTCAACCGCCCAACACAACACGTGAAATAGAGAACAAATATCAACTTGGATTAGCCCTAACAACATTAGAGACATACTAACATCAACCCAATTACAAAGCTTTCGCTATAATTAATTCCACGTCACTCATGTTTCCTAGATTCTTAAGTTTTCCATTCTAAGGGTTTCTAGGTCCATCCTATACTTTCACTTTTCAGGATCTGATACCACTATATCTGTCACGCCCCGGGACCGGCCTGTTTGGTCGGTTCGGGCACGTCTAACAGACGCCGAACGGACATCACCTCCCCTGTCCGCCCAAGGCTCAATACAAATACAAATCAAGTATATAAATTGCACAAGCGGAAATATACATACATGGCTTGCACGAGGGCAAGCAGTAGCCAAAAGTGAAAGATTCTAAACTAAACATCCATACATGTACTATAATTAACTTTTAACCACATACATGCATTCAACTTTTAAATTTTTTTACATTCTTTTCATCAATTCTTTTATATTACATGATCTCCAAAATAAGCTTTTACATTTAACATCTATGATCGTCAAATACAAAAGATAATATAAAGAGGGTATGAACTAAACATGTATAAAATCATCTCGGGTGGTCACTATCTATGGCGCGATATCTTTACCGCGATCGTCGACCGGCTCACTCGGTCCCAGCTCTGTGAAAAATAGTGGGGTGAGAACTATAATAAAATTTCCAGTGGGTTCGGCCGCCGATCTCACCGACTTTCCCACTAGGTCTAAATCAGGCATAATAGAAGAATAAATAGATAGATAGTAACCAAACTATACAAATGCAGCTAATATGCATAAACAAGATATAATCAACAATGATGCTCAAATAGAATGCTCATGATGCATGCAAGATCACATTTCCAATACCTAATCTCATGGCTAACCTGTAGGTTTGCCTACAACTCATCAACTCATAATCCCAAGCATCGGGGAGACTACTACGACCCGATGGGACCGTCTTCTGGGGAGACTACTACGACCCAATGATGACTAATACGGAGCTCATCGCTCGAGGAGGTGCGACCGCCTTCAAGCCAAGACTTATAGGCGAGTATAATCCAATCCTTAGCTATAAGGATTTCCAAGTTCAATTCTTCCCTTAACTATAAGGATGCAATGCTCATTTGACCCTTAACTATAAGGATGTTATGCCACGTTGTGTCATAGTGTCAACTATCTCAATTTCTTGCATTCTATGTTCTTACTCATGCCACACATCTAGTGTCTCATATTCTTGCATTTATTGTTCTTTTTAATGCCACACTTGTACACTAGTATTCTTAACTCTTTAATGCCACACACTAGGTGTTCATCTCTAACATTCAATATATTCACTAATGCCACACTTTCAACACTCAACCATTTATGTTATAATGTCACTTGTTCTTTAATGTCACTAGATTCTTTGCCTCATCTATGTTCTTGTCATCATTCATACATACATAGGGTTTTACAAGTTCTCTATAGTTCACAACATTTCATATGCATTAGCATTAAAAACATACAACCAATATATGCCCAACTCACCCTACGATGCATGAAGCCCAATATACACATATGCTCAAGAAATGATATTTTAGACATAAAAAAAAAATTCAAAGATTTCGAAAAGCAGCACCGACCTCGTATGGTTGCCAAAGTGCTACAGTTCAATTTTCGTGATTTTTGGGCGCTTATGTCTTCCGACTGCGGCAAACGAAGCCGAAACGGGATTTTTCCTCAATTCCTATGCGTAGACTTGTTGGATCTTCGAACCAAGTCCACGAACGTATCGGAAATACCTTCAATTAGGTTTCTACAAGGTCAATTTATATTTAAACCCATCTATGACAAAAATTTTAATTTTGGTGCCTTTACAATGCCCTAAAGCATAAGTACCAAATGGATCTGGAAGATAACAAAAAATAAGCTTAAAATCATCTAGAGATCCATCTAAAATCATTTTTAAGGCATTTAAACCAAACCCTAGACATCTACCATGAGAGCTCATGGAGCTTACCTCAAGAGCTTTCCTTTCCTTGAGCTAAAGAAGAAGAAGAAGAGATAGCTTCACTCCTTTGCCTTCTTCTCCACCAAATCCACATTCAAATCTCCTATTGATCCACCTTTAAGAGAGTTCTTAGAGAGAAAGGAGGAGAGAAATGAGAGAGGAAGGTGTTCTCACTGCTGTGAATGATAGAGGAGAGATGGGGTATTTTTATAGGCTGCAACAATAACAAATAAACCCTCCAAACATTTTTATTTACGGCAGACTTACTCTGCTGTTCACAGCACTGCGTACCGATACGCGAGTGGGCGTCACCGGTACGCCCCTGTTTAACAGGCCAAACCGGAGAGCTGTTGTTCTCGGGTTGCTGCGGGGTACCGGTACGCATCGGGGCCGTCACCGGTACGGCGTAGCGCAGTGACCAAACCCGAGAGCTGCCTTCTCGGGTGGCCTGACTGGTACCGGTACTGCCCTGGTGCTTCACCTGTTAAGTAGTGCCCAGACTGTAGTTTTGGCAGTGCTCGGTTCCTTTTCGCGCGAAGCAATTCTAAAACTTTTCTATCACACTTGGAACTCAACTTTAACCCTTCCAATATTGTTGGAATGTCAAATGGACTTTGTCCAACCATTTCTCTCGACGCACTTTGATCAATTTGACTAAAGTCCGATATAACCTACCGAAGTTTCGGTATATTACATATATAAGGCCATCTAGGGTTTGCACCATGCAAACCCTAACCTTAGCTCAGCTAACCTCCAGCCACCTCCCTCTCTTCCCCCTGCCCTAACCTCACGTGCCCCGGCCGCCGGAATTGGCCACTTCCTCCTCTCCTCCATCAACTCCACCACCAATCTCCACTATCTCTGTCCGAGAGCAACCTAGGAAGATCCACACCCTTGGGGCCCCCATCTGGTAACGAACCCGACCTTTGGCAACCTCACCCGCTAGTCGTCGCCGTCCCCGCGCGCTGCCGCCGCTGTCGCCCCGGGCAGCCTGCGGCCATCCTGGAGCAGCTCGGGCCGAGGCCGAGTCTTCTCCTTCTCCGCACGCCGCTGCCGCCTAGGGCCAGCCGCGCCGCCTCCCTCCTGCCTCTTGCAACCCATCGTCGTCGCCCCTGAGCTCCTCGTCGGTCGCCGTGACTGCCGCCGCTCCTTGAACCCGAGCCCGAGCTGTGCGGGAGTAGGTTGCTCCACCGCCGTCGTCGTCACCTCCCACCGCCGGCCAACGTGAGCCCCGGCCTCCACCCCCCTATCACACCCACCTACTACCGGTGTGCCCGCCACCCTGCCACCACCGGTTGTGCCCTAGCTCCCCCTAGCCAGTAAGCATTTATTAAGCTGTTTTGTGCAGTACTTTGGGCTCGGGTCACTGTTCCGGCGACCTGAGGGCACCCCGATGCTTTCAAAAGTGAGCACGATGATCCTTGATCAGTGCCGATCATCGTGCTCATCTCCTTTGGGGTCAGCAAGCCTCAGGTTTGCGAGTTAAGCGCAATTTAGGCTCAACGCGCAGTTTACTAAATTTTGTGCCGCTCCCGCGCTCTCCACAGTGGACGGCTATGCTCCGAATCATGAACACGACCTCCGGCACGTCGAGACCAGTCAGCATGTGTCTCAGCCGGCCTCGAAAGCCCTCGGTTTATGCTGTTGAGCCATAAAACCTCAAAAATCACATAAAATATATAATTTTATGTGATTGTAGGGACTTTTTTTTACAAATGTACACTTTGTGGCTTCTGTGGGCAGTATGTGCGGGTGGTGGGTGATCTCTGGACTGATTGTCCAAGTTTCGAGGCCTTTACGGAAATCGAATATCGATTTCCAGTGCGTTTTTTGGCGAAATTCGCCGACGAAATGCGATTTCAATTCGGATTCCTTTCAATGATGTTCAAGCATATTATAATGGTTGCTAAGCCTAGTTGGCTGATCACTTACGTCGTTTTGAGGGTTCGGAGACGACGGGTGAGCGACGGTGGGTTCCGGTGTCGAAATTGACACTTTCGGGAACCTGGATCGGAACGGTTATCCGACGATAATCGTTTCGATGTGAGTATATGTGTTTGCTGCAAGGACACCCTTATTATGGTGTTGTGTAGCGGTGGGTGACTCGTGGCACCAGTCGGTGAGTTCTAGGACACTTCGTGGGTCCTGGCGGAGTCCTGGTGCGATTTTCGAAATTTTCGGCGAGTTACATTGATCGATTTTAAGAAACCAATTTTGAGGTATTGTGTGGGGCTCGTTAGCCCTGTATTTTGGATTAGTGTGTTGGATACTGACCCAATGGACTCTCCGTAGGTCCAGTTGACGATCGTATACAATTTGGAGACAGGCGCGACACTAATACAGGTAGGTGCTTCAAGCTGGTAGTCGGTGAGATTGTTTCACTTTCCTTTCCATTACTATTGCACTTGCATATCAGTACTTTAGTCTCTATATATCAGTTGATTTTGTTTATCATTCGTTCATCTATATCGTGTTAGTTGCATGGCGACAGTTATTATTAGACATGTTGAGCAGGCTTGCATATATTGTATATCTGTGAACCTTGGGTCCAGGCAACACATCGACTCTTTTGACGTGTGTTTCGATCTCGTTGATCATGGTTCGGCGTTATACGCCCTTGTATTTGGCTTCGGCCAAGGCATCGATTTTCTACCGATTTTCGTATTGAGTATATAAGTATGATTTAGTCACAACACTGTATATTCTAGACACCGGTTGGTTTGGCCACCAACCAGGGGGTGTACGTATCCGAATAGGTCGTCAGTGGACCCGTGAATCAAGTCAGTGTATGCTCTGTGACAGGCAATGCTTGAGGTCTACGGACCAATATGGCCGACATCGGATTGGGTTTGATTGGATCATTTACCTTTGAGGCATCTATTCAGTTGAGATTATGATACAGTAGTAGCCTTATCGCTTGCTCATTTATTGTTCTATTATTAATACTGTTGTTCACTTATGTATCTTGTATGCCTGTTGTTCTATTTTTTTTATTTTCCAGTGAATACGATTTGCCTTTGTGGCTCTGTCGTACCCACTGAAAAACCTTGATTGTGGTTTCTTACCCTCTATTTTTTCAGATGGCTCTGGCAAGGGCAAGGAGTTAGTTTTGGCGCGACGGGAGGACATCCTAGCTAGGCTACATTCGTGGTCATCACCCTGGTTATTTTCTTTTTTGCAGTTAGTAATTTAAATAATGAATGGTTCAGTTAGATGATCATAATTACTGCTTGATTAATCGTGAACTTGTAGAAGTTAATATTTTCTATTATGTATGTAATTGGAGTTTTATGGATCGTCGGTATTTGGATTTGTACATTGTGGTTTTCTACCCCTCGAGGTAGTAAGCTTTCAAAAATGGAGTTTTCGAGTGGGAAACAATTTTAAAAGATTTTCAAATGATTTTCATGGATGAACAAATAGAGTTTAAAAATAAAGCTTCCGGGTGGGGAGTACTTTTCAATAGGATGACTATTGTATTGTGCATCACATCATCCAGTGCCTAAGAAGTGTTTAAAGACATACATCATCTTTAAGGATCGCTAGCTGTATGGAATTGCATCGTATGAATTATTTATGGATTGGTAAATGTAGATTGTGAGTTGTGATCCTGTTGTCGTCATTGTTGGGTACGCCGTACAAATATAAAGGAGACTCTGTCCGTGTGGGCAGAGAAACTTTGTATTTGTGACGGGTCTGTACGTCACGTGGGCCAGGTTGAATTAAAAAAAAAAAGGCATATTTTCCGCAATTCTGATTTCAAAAATAGTATTCATTCTGCTTTCTAAAATAATATTTATTATAAAAAGGCTTTTAAAATCAGTCCCGGGGCGTGACACACTCATTTTTTATCCTTAGTGGCCTTATTTAGCACATCGTTTGGATTTGAGTTTTAGCCTATTTTCGTATAGAAAATGAATGAGTTCTTGTAGATAATCAGTTCGTGCTCAATTGCCTAATTTAGTAATGTGAAACTCGAAAAGTTACGTCACGAAAGCTTATATCTTAACCTCGTCAAATGAGAGAAGGTGTGTATGCAAAAGGAGCATTGCTCTTCGATCATGCATTAAATAATAAATAGCCTGGGCGTAGTTACTACTCTGAACCTTTAGTGAACACATATACAATATCTAGGAATCTTAAAGTATTTGTGTTAGGTACCCTGCCTATGGTCTGCAGGATCGAAGTTGCCAATTTCTTGATGAGTATCGATGTCCAGATGCGAACCCGTTAATTGATTTTGATTTTGATGAGAACAAGGTTAGTTGGTGTATGATACATGATTTTCTATTATATACAGTTTAATTTGTAGCTTCATGCTATTTACATTCAAAATTCTACTGTTTTACATACAGTGTTTTGAGCTATTTTTAGCATGGCATGCAAAATTTTCTATAATTTCTGAACATGCATATGCTAGGATTTTATAATAACTAATACAGCATATGGCATTTTGTTTAATCAAGAGCTGATGGCCCATTTTTCATATTTGAACTATGGATTTTATGACATAAGAATGTGATTTTGCTATTCGAATATTTAATATACTATGAGTATTAGTTACATAATATGCAAATTCACGTATTCAACTATGTCATTTCCTCCTGTTGTCATGACCCATACCCATCTCATGTAATGGGCATATAGTAAGACTCAGACCTAACATCATGTGGTTTTTGACTTTCATGAACATGACTTGTAGCTATTTTATCTAGATTTGCTAATAGGCATTTACCTAATCTTTTGTTTGTGCTTTACAAAAGCAGAAGTTCTTTCAGCTCTGCCAAAGCTGGTGTACAGTAGATTTGTTCTACGGTATTTCTCGTAGCTTGTAATACTATTTTTTGTTTGAATGTATTAACATTTGAATTATTATCATCTATTTTGCTTTAGGAAAAGGAAAATAATTATGGTATATAAATACGGCATTTTCTACAAGCTATAGCTTTATTTGGATGACTTATCTATTTCGGTTGGATGAAATATCATTGATAGTATTTGCTTTAACTCTCTTTTTGTAGTGTTCTAGAGGTTTGGATAGGATTGGCTACAATATTAGTGACTAGTTGACACATCTGGAGAGTGTCGGACTGAGTCGGAGTCGTTTCTCAACGAAATGGATGCAGAAATTGACTCGGTGCACTCAAATAAGCAAAACTAGAGTTTTGCCAGTTTCAGGCTCCCAGAACTGGTTTTGGTCGCCCAGAACTCGAGTGTTGATTTGAGCTGAACTGGAAGCCAATTCGGATCCTAGTTTCGGGCGCCCGGTTGTGGGTCCGAAAATTCACCTCGTGAATATCGTTTACGCTAACACATGGCTGGTGGTAGGTGAGGTCCGCCGAAACAGAACTTGGGCGCAGCACACTGCGGGCGGAGGAACCGAAGGGGAGCAATTGTGTAGCCTGGATGTTTCGGAAGCCCAAAAAGGGGTTTTGGGCGCCCGAATGTGACTGTTTCTGCTGGGATCTCAGGTTCTTTTGTTCCTGGGGCTTATTAGACCATCTTAAACCCCTATAAATAGATAGAGTACGACCCTGATGAACTCTTTTCATCCCTCCTTCACAGTGAACCCTTAATCACCATTCCAACCCCTCTAATCTCCTCAAATTAATCCAAATTCGACAATTTGCACATTGAGGATTTCAATTCTAGCAGTTTTCCCGCAGCTACCTTCGACGTTTTGGCTCGTGTGCGGCGTAGGAGAATCGGATTGTTGCGAAACTTGATTTGGTGGTTAGAGGACTTCTTGGAGTTTTCGTGGAGCAAATTTGACAGAAATTGATTGAGGTTTGTTTAGTCAATTTCGTGTGTTTCTATGCTGCTAGTGGATTGGACCTGATTTTGAGTTTTCTTGGATTTTCATGATGCAATCTTTGGAGGAAGTGGGATTTTGGACCTGAGGGTGATACTCCGTCATAGTTCACAGGTTTTGGAACCTTACTTCACCAGATTTGAAGATTGGAAGGTGAAGTTGACATTGAGATTGAAGCTACTTTATGCTTAAGTGCAGAATTTTGAATTTTGATAGAAATTTTGATGCTTTTGGTGTGTAGATATTTGGAGTAGCTTTGTTGCTGGACCTGGGTGATCTCGACTGACCTTGAAAGGATTTCCAAAGACTCGGACTATCGTCGAGCTTGTGTTGATGTAGGATAATGTTATGCTTATCGTATTTCGCGGAATTACTCCTAAGTCTAGTGTCGTCGACATGTATTTTCTTTTTGAATAGCATGTTTCCTTGCTCAATTCATTGATTGATTGTGTTTCTAAAATCTGAATTGGAGCTTTAATTATTAGTTAAATAATACATGTTGAACTTGGTTTTGACTCAGGAGAAAACTGCCAATTCTACACCATCATATGTTAAAACTACCAGATTTAGCTCTCGGAGCCGTAGTTTGTTTGTATCACCGTAGTTTGTGGGCGGGAGATACTTGGGATAGTGTAGAATGTATTTACACTTGTGCTGGGATGCCGAGCTTATTTTTACAGCAGTGTTTAGACTATTCCGATCTGTTGAGTGCCGTCGAGGTTGACGGTAGACCTGGATTACTGTTTTTGCATCAGATTGTACCGAGGGCACGTGAGTTGGTTGTTAGACCCTGTTTACTTGACTATAACCTGTAAGAGCCTGATTGAGCTCGACAGAGATACGCTTGCATACTCGGTTAGGTAGCACCCACGAGTGCCACTCCGGAGTCGGGCTTAGTGCTGTTGCGTTGGGTCGTTATGTCCTGGTTGGACTTGCTCTCTATAGACGTCTTAGTGTGGAGTTAGCTGTATAGCTTCGACAGGCGGGACGGGTGTGTTTACAGTCCCTAGTAAGATTGGGTCAGAGGTTGTAGTATTCTACAGATTATTAGTTTGATTCATGATAGCATAGTGGCATGTAGCTATAGATTATTTTCAGTTCCTTACTATCATTGAGCATACATCTGTAGACTTCTTTTTGCAGTAGCTCTCACGCCCAGTTGTTGGAATCTTTTGCAGAGCTTTCTTCTTCGGCTGCTGCTGCTGCTAATTCGGACCGTGGAAAGGGAGTCGCGAGTTAGATCCCTTCCCAGTTGCTGCCGATCTACAGTATACCAGCTACAGATAGTGGTAGTTTTTGAGTTCTTATACATACTTATGTTGCATCTCGCTGGAGTGAGCGTTTTGTACGCCTGGATGTTATGTATGTATAGTAAACTTCTGTTTTTATATATGTTTTATTTCTTTCTAGCAGCTCTATACTACTGGTTGTAGTGTTGTATGATTACAGGTATAGGTACAGCTTCGCTTCGTATACAGAAAAAATTTCTATGTATACGGTGGGTCTGTTAGCGTGCTCGGGGAAATGAGGAATCTGGGGCGTGACACTTTTAGCGCATACTTAAATTAGATTAAGGTGCAATTTATTTATATCTCTTTTTTATATCATGACAGGATTATCGATTTTACGTAGTATTGCGGCGTCAGCAACTTCTTCTGCTCGTATCAACTGAGACTTTGAATGTATTTTTAACTTCC
Organism: Ananas comosus; assembly: GCF_001540865.1. Taxonomy (NCBI): domain Eukaryota; kingdom Viridiplantae; phylum Streptophyta; class Magnoliopsida; order Poales; family Bromeliaceae; genus Ananas; species Ananas comosus. The sequence continues at coordinate 19,861 of NW_017891048.1, forward strand.
ATGACTGACTAATATTTTTAATTTTTTTTAATTAAATTTATGTTCTGAGTTGGCAACTTAATTGATTATTGTTTTATTTTTTTATTTTCGTTATTGTTGAAAAAACTAATGTATGACATTATTTTGAAATAATTTGTTATATTGGAGTTTGGTTTTAATACTATTTTGTTTATAATTTTTGTTGTCTTATTAATGTATATTTGTATATGAACATTTGGTGACAATAAATAATACTATCAAATGTGAATATAATTTGTCGCCACCAAATTTCATATGTAGTGGCAATAACTATTTGCCACCAAATGTCATATTTAGTGACACATTTATTGGCGATAAGTATTTGCCACCAAATGAAAAATATTTAGTGGTAATAAATATTTGCCATTAAATGATATATTTAGTGGTGACTCATATTTGCCACCAATTGTCACCTTTAGTGACAACAAATATTTGCCATCTGAATTGAATGTTGATGGTAAAAATTAGTTGCCAACAAATCCTAACAATTGGTGGCAACAAAATGTCGCCATTAAATAATACCTTTCGTGGCGGATCTATTGCGGCAATATGTAGCGACAAAATTTTATCGCCACTATAGATATTTGGTGGCGACATTTTATATATTAGGTGGCGACTAATGTCGCCTCCGAGTGATAATTATCTTGTAGTACTATAGGCTGCATTTGGTTGGAGAACTAAATTTTAGAGAACAACTTTTATTGTTCCCAAGAGTAAGGGATATTCCGACATAAGATAGAACAATTGTAAATATATATTTGGATGCATTCGGGGATATTCTAGAGGATATCCTTATTAGCATTTGGATAAAAAGTGTATAACAATGTCTAAATATATTTTTAAAAATAAAATAATTAATTTATATTAGTTTGGATAAAATAATTAATTATATATATAATACTTAAAGAAATATATAATGCATGAAAAAATAATTATATATATATATATAATACTTAATATAAAATAAAGTAATTAAATATTAATATATAGATAATAAAACTTAATAAAATAAATAATATATCAAATTTAATTAATTTATATTATATAATAAAATTTAAGTATAAATATATCATCATAAAAATAATATTTATATTATAAATATATAAAAATATATTTATTTATATATCTATTTATCTAATAAAATAAAGAGAAGAACAAAATTATAGTCAGTTCCCCTAGGAACAATTTGTCACGCCCCGGATTTCTCGTTTTCCCGGGCACGCTAACAGACCCGCCATATACATAGAAATTGTCTCTATATACGAAGCGATAGCTGTACATGTACCTATAATCATATAACACTACAACCAGTAGTATAGAGTTGCTAAAAGAAAGCATATATAAATAACATCGGTTCAATATACATACATAGTATCTAGATACAAAAACTACAACTACCTGTAGCTGGTATATATCTCTAGAACAGCAACAACCGGGAAGGGATCTAGCTCGCGACTCCCTTTCCACGATCAGTATCCGCGACAGCAACAGCCGAAGAAGAAGGCTCTGCAAAAAGGATACACACTGGGTGTGAGAACTACTGCAAAAAGAAGTAATCCTCAGTGGGTACCGTTACCGACCTCAACGGCTTACCTACTAAGTCTACAGATGTATGCCCAAAGATAGTAAAGAAAACTGGAAAAACATTACAACTATATGCTACTATACTATCACTAATCAACAATCTGTAGGTATGGTAATGCACTGTCTAACCCAAAACTCACCAGGGACTGTGAACACACCCGTCCCGCCTGTCGAAGCAACACTAACTACTACCACGATGGGTCGTCAGTGGAAAGCACAAAGCCCGACTCCGGAGTGGCACTCGTGGGCGCTACCCAACCGAGTATGCAAGCGTATCTCTGCCGAGCTCAATCAGGCTCACACAGGCTGTAATCAAAGTAGAAAGGTCTAGCTGGTCTAACAACCATAATCTACGTACCCTCGGCACAATCCGGTGCAAAAATAGCAATCTGGGTCCACCGTCAACCCCAACGGCACCCGACAGTCCAGAACAGTCTATACACTACTGTAAAAATATACTCGGCATCTCAGCACGAGCGTAAATTCATTCTACACTATTCGGGTATCCACCGCCTACAAACTGCGGCGATACAAACAAACTACGGCTCCTAGAGCTAAATCTAGTAGTTTCAAAAAATGACGGTGTAGAATCGATAGTTTTCTCCTGATTTAGATTAAACAAACCACCGACTATGCTCCAAATTCAGATTTCAATAATATATGCAAATCAATGAATTTGAGCTAATTAACATGATGTACAAGACCAAAAATACATGTCGACAACAAACTAGACTTAGGAGGAAATCCATAGAATCCGGTAAGCATATCATTAACCCACCTCTAGCGCGAGTCCGTCGATAGCTAGAAGTTGCTGGAAGCCCTGCCCTGATCACCCTTGAACCGGCAACAACCCTTTCTAAAGATCTAAACACAAAAGCACCAAAATTGCATCAATACCCTCAAATTTCAACACTTAAGCTTAATTCCTCCAATTCTAATGTCAAAACTCACCTTTCAATCTTCCAATCCACAATTTAGGTGAAGAACAGTCTCAAAACCAGTAGGGAATGATGGAGCAACCTCCTCTGGTCGAAATTCTAGCTTTCTCAAAGATTTGATCCAAGAAAACCACAAAAAATTCAAGTTTCAGCTCCAATACAGCAGCAGCTCAGAAAAACAGCAAATTTACTATACTAACCTCAATCAATTGTTGTCAAATTAGCACCACGAAATCTTCAAGAAGTCTACTAACCACAAAACAAGTTTCGTAGCAATCCGACCATCCTATGTTGCACACGAGCCAAAATGCCGAAGGTCGCTGCTGAAATTCTACTGAAATTGCAATCCTCAAGGTGAAATTGTGCAATTGAAGAGTTTAGAGAGACTAAAATGCAAAATAGGAGCTTCTCTGTGAAGAAGGGTGAAAAAGCTTCTCAGGGGATCGAACACAAGCTTTTATACCGAGGTGGAATGGTACAATAAGCCCCAGGAACAAAGGAATACAAACCTGCTGTCCTGCAGGAACGAGCACTTTCGCGTGCCCGAAACCGACTTCTGGGCATCTGAAACCTCCAGGCCATACAAAGTTCTCTCTTCGGTTCCTCTGCCTGCGGTATGATGCGCCCCTAACGTGATCCGGCGTACCTCACCTACCACCATACACATGCCAACGCAACCGTTAAAACCAAGGTGAACATTCGGGCCCACTTCCGGGCACCCGAAACCAGGGTCTGAATTGGCTTCCAGTTTCAGTTCAGTTCAGCACTCAGTTCTGGACGACGCAAACCATATTATGGGCGCCCGAAACTGGCAAAACTCTAGTTTTACTGATTTGAGTGTACCGAGTCCGTTTTTGCATCCTTTTTAGGGAAAATCAACTCCGATTCAGTCCGACACTCTCCAGATGTGTCAACCAATCACTAATACTAAAACCAATCCGATACCAAACTCCCGGGACACTACACAATTTTTAATGGAATGTTCTTCTACCATTTGATTACAACTTAGGGATATTCCGTGTTGTTTCGGAATATCTCCCATACCAAACGCAGCCATAAAGATCTATCATAAGATGCATTTCTTTATTTTATATTCAATGCTATTGAATACTTAGAATTTAGAACCTCTTGTTTAGAATCAGTGTTGACAGAAATGATTTCTTTCATAGTTCACTTACCTGAGGATGCTGCATTTTTTTTATATATTTCCAATCAAAACAAGAGTTCATAAACATAAATAAATCACCGAGTATATATGTTAGAGAATATCCGAGCCCAAACTATATATTGGACTTCCTTTATTTCATAGTTAGTGCATAAATAATTAACAACAGTGGTTCCCTTCTTATTTTCTTCAGACAATCAAACTTGCAAAGCTTATTAATCGACGAAAAATATATGTACGAAAACAAGTGGTCATATGTAGCACAGCTGTTCTCTTAAGCAGGAGGAAAACGAAGAAGCAGCGGGATGGGATTGAAGGAATTCGGTGGAGCATCCCACACAGTAAATGCGCTGGTGGAGTTCATCCACTTGCTAGTGATGTTCGGGTAATGGCGATGGATAACATCTCGAAGGCTCTCCGTGCTATTTACCCACTCGAGGCCCGTCTTCGTGTACGCGTCCTCATTGAAGTAGCTCGTGAAGAACCGATCTGCTTCTAACCTCCTGTACCATGCAAGAACCTCAGATTTCGTCGATCCCCGTCGCTCAATTTTATCATTTTGCATACGAAAAGTATTGTGCGACATATACAGTTTAAAATCCAAATGTAGGAAGAAATGAAATGCGTGCTAGCTAGCAACGTACGTAGAAGTAACATACCTCGTTGCCATTATAGTAAAAATGAAGAAAGCAGTTTCACTTATCGCGAAGCCCTTTATCTTCTTCTCAGCCATAAGGCCCACGAGAAGATCCAACTTCTCAATGTTTTCTCCGTATACTTGTTGTAGAGCTGTTATTGCTTCTCGATCATCGGTCAAATCCTCCCATTTGGAGATAGGAATCATCAGAAGCCTACGTCGGAATTCGTTGTACCTCGGAACGTTCCTTTCCCTATCTCGATAAACTAGCCAAATGACATATATATAGTTAGTTTATGCCTTAATTAATTGTTCAGACTCTAGTGTGTGTGTGTGTGTGTGTGTGTGAACGCACTTTCGAGAGCAGGCATGTCGACATGATCAGGTCGTTCGGTTCCGTCAACGTTCTGTGCAATGAGCTCTCTAAAGAACAAAGGGTAGTTCCAAAGCTCAAGAGCACCACATGCTTGATGGCCCATGGAGACAAGCTGCCTCTCAAATCCGATCGTCGACAGAACTTGCTCCCCCCTTATCCATACTCTGCACGGCTTATGCCTGCGTATATCAACAAACCACGACAAAGATACACCACACCCTAATCAACAGGAACCCGCATTCAAACGATGACGCCGGATTGAATGATGAATAGAATAACGGATGATTGATTCTCTCAGCGCCCCCCAACACAAAACAAATGACGGAGTTTCAGATCCGGACTCCTACTCTCTTCGCATATGCGGAGATTGTTGGATCCGCATCGCGTCGTGTCTCGCGTTAAGGCTGTCGGATGACGAGTCGCATTCATGTAAAAGCAGTGACCACTAATCAATGAGTAAGGACCCGTATGATACGTTAGGAATATCCAACAAACATCAGGAATAGGAACTCCCTATGCCCGAACGTCCTTATCTTTTTCCGAGCAGCAATCCTACCATTAACAATAACAAAATAAATTGTAACATAGTATCTACGTGATTAATAGACATTGCCGATTTCGATTTTTTAACAATTCACCTCATGCTGTCATCATGGGGAGTTTTGAGGACTCTACATCAATCAAAATAGGCGATGCACCCCCTTGCGACAGCGGACGTACACTCCCTCTACATCAGGAAATATCTCATCATCTATTTAGGATACTCTTACTGCAAAGGAAAATAGACTTAAAAATATCATAATATAAAGAAAAATGTTCAGTAATATTAGGATTTGAGATTGCGTGCGCACACACACATTATTAACCAACAAATACTTTTATATATATATATATTATATATATATATATATATATATATAGAATTGAGCTTCCAATATGTTTAAAAGTACCAATCATGTGCTTAGTAACTTTAAGCATCTTTGCTAACAGGAATGTGCGGTCTAAGAATTGGGCCCTAGGGTTAATGTCGGTGTTGAATAGTAGTAATCTAACGATAAAGATCACAGCTAGATTACACTATAAAAAATTAACAAGCACAGCAACACTTACTTTTACAAGCACAAGCGATCCTAATTATATATATATATATTAATATAAGCGGCTACTATACTATTATGAGTACGATCGCGCTCGTACTCATAAGTTGTTTTCGATGATAAAGCTTCCGAATCGACGATCCACACCGTTAAACGTTATTTAGAGCATTTGAAACATCTAGAAATCAAATTTCATAATTTTTCAACATCATTTACCTTACGATCAAAAGCTCACAAAATTGACAATTTTTAACGGCTGGTATGGAATACTTGCTAGTTTAACGGTGCAAAAGAATCCGAATAGGTCGAAGTTTTGATAGAAAATTCTATTCACTACCTAGATAAAGATCAATAACTCCGATCTTAAATTGAAGGATCCGATCATCCATTTTTAAGATATCGTTCGATTTTGACCGTTTATTTTATGCCCGCTTGATGGACTTTATTATGATTTCGAAAAATTACGAAATTTATTTTATAGAAGTTTCAAATACTCTATATATATATATATATAGAGAGAGAGAGAGAGAGAGAGAGAGAGTTGGGCTACTATACTATTATGAGTATTGGACCCTTCGTACTCATAAGTTGTTTTCGATAATGGAGCTTCCGAATAGACGATCCACTCCGTTAAATATGATCTAGAGTATTTGAAACTTGTAGAAAATAAATTTTGTAAATTTTCGAAATCATAATAAAGTTCATCAAGTGGGCATAAAATGAACGGTCAAAATCGAACGACGTCCTTAAAAAGGATGATC
>NW_017891049.1:0-13988 GCF_001540865.1 Ananas comosus
CCCAACTTCGGAGTGGCACTCGTGGGCGCTACCCATCTGAGTATGCAAGCGTATCTCTGTCGAGCTCAATCAGGCTCTAACAAGCCAAAGACAAGTAGCTAGGGTCAAAACAGGTCTAGAAACCGAACCCACGTGCCCTCGGCACAATCTGATACGAAAAACAGGAATCTAGGTCCACCGTCCACCCCGACGGCACCCGACAACTCGAAACAGCCTAGACTCTGCCATAAAAATAAGCTCGGCGTCCCAGCACGAGCGTAAATGTATTCTAAACTATCCCGAGTATCCACCGCGCTGAAACAGCAGTGATACAATCAGACCACGGCTCCTAGAGATAAATCAGATAGTAGAAGCATATGACAGGTCAAACGCTGGTTTTCTCCTAAGTCAAATTTCAAGTCCAACATGTATAATGTAAATATTCATTTCAGCATGCTTCTATATTCATATTGCAGTCAAGATGCTAATTGATGAATTTAAGCATGATATACAAGAACCAAAACTATACACGTCGACTAAACATGGACTTAGGAGCGAAACCGATGATACACCCACCTCACAAGCAATTCCCTGGCAGCAAGGAGGTTCCGAATCTGCTGGAAGTTCAGCCGAACACCCACACCACCAGCAACTATCCACCTTAAAGATCTAACCCCAAAATTCAGCAAAAAATTCATCAATTCACATAATTCCAGCATTTAAACATAAATTGTCTCAACCACAATGTCAAAACTCACCTAAAGATCTCCAATTTAAGTGAGGACAATCCCAAATCCAGTGAATAATGATGGAGGGTGTGTCTGTCCTGTGACGCACCCAAATTCCCAGGGGTCACCCATCCTAGGACTACTCCCGTCCTAGCGACGCTTAACTCGCTTAACTCTTGAGGTCTTGCCTACACCCAAAATGTTAAGCCGGGTAAGAGTTTAGCCTATTATATCTGCAATAAATAGGACTATCTGGGAGTCTCACAATTCTTCCCCCTTTAACGCCTGCTGACGTCTCGTCCAGGCCCTCAGACTCACAAGTTACCAGGCGAAGTCGAGACTCCGCTCGGTAGCCCGTCGTCTGGACCATGGGCTCAGCGAGACTCTCTCACACTTCCGGCTGGTAATTGGCTCTGATACCATCTGTGACGCCCCAACTTCCCAGGGGGTCACCCATCCTAGGACTACTCCCGTCCTAGCATGCTTAACTCTCTTAACCTCTTGGGTCTTGCCACCACCCAAAATGCTTAAGCCGGGTTAAGAGTTTAGCCCTATTATATCTTATATATAGGACTATCTGGGGTCTCACAGTCTCAGGTCCAAAATTCCACTGCCTCCAAAGATAGCATCAAGAACAATTCAAAAATCCCATTTTCAGCTCAAAACTACCAACAGCAAAGAAAAACATGGATTCGACCAAGCTAACCTCAACCAAAATCTGCAATTCTGGGCTTCGTGGTTTTCTCTTGAAGTCTAGAAACCAACAAACTAAGTTTCACCGCAATCCGACCTTCTTACGTCGCACACGAGCTAAAACACCGAAGGTCGTCGCTGGAAAACTGCAGAATCAGCACTCCACCATCTTCCAATTGAAAGTTTGGATGCAATTGAGGAAATTTGAGGGTTGGAAATGCAAATGTAAACTTTCTTGAGAGAAAGAGAGGAAAAGAGCTTACCAGGAGCGTCTCCCACCTATTTATAAGGTAATCCAACGGTTAGATAAGTTTCAGGAACATTGGAGGTTAACCTGTAGTTTCTACAGAAAAACCAAGTTCTAGGCGCCCTAACCAAGTTCTGGGCGCCCAGAACTTCCAGCCTGCACAAACAGCCCTCATCGGTTCCTCTGCCTGCGGTGTGCTGCACCCTTATCCTGCTCCGACGGCCCACACCTACTACCAGCCACGCGTCAACACGATCGATATTTCCAAGATGAACTTTCGGACCCACTTCTAGGCGCCCGAAATATAGGATCCGAATTGGCTTCCAGTTCCAGTTAAATTCAGCACTCAGTACTGGGCGACCTAATTCCATTTCTGAGCGCCCTAAACTTCTGGGCGCCTAAATCCAGTTCTGGGCGCCATAAACTAGTAAAACTCCAGTTTTGCTTATTTGAATGTGCCGAGTCCATTTCTGCATCCAATTCGTACAGAATTGACTCTGACTCAGTCCGACACTCTCCAGAAGTGTCGACCAGTCATTAATACTGAAGCCAATCCTATTCAAAGCTCAGAAACACTACATTAAATTTTAAAAATTTATAATTTTTAATCTTGGAATTAAAATTTTATAATTTTAACTTTTAAATTGATATTTAGAATTTGAAATTTAAAAATTTAAATTTAAAATTCAAAATTTTCAAATTTAAAAATTTAAATAAAAAATTTTAAATTTTAAATTTAAATATAATATAAAGGCTAATATCATTATTTTCTATTCATAACCACTCTATCCAAAGTCCAAACAGTGTTTTTCTCATTTCCGGAAACAACTCAACTTTCATTCAAACGCAAAATTAAAATATTTAGCTAAACTTATATCTATTCCTGAAATAGACAATTCTTACTTATATTCGAACTAAATAAAGCCATAATGTATAGTGTGAGACTTATAACAAGTAATTTCATATATTTTTCAATGTACAGTTCCATCTATTTAAGATGATAAGGTGCATACAATTTTTGTTTCTAGTCATGCGTTAAAAATAATTTAACATCAAATAGGAGCTATAAAGCTATACAACATAATTTTATAGATGAATAAAGAAAAAAAACTCTCTAAAAAAGTATTTTATTTTTTTATAGTTTGTCAAATATTCTAGGATATTGGAGAAAACTAAATAATAAATATTGATGGTCTTAAAGCTCATATCTTTTATTTATATTCATTTAATTTTCAGGTTCATAATTATCTAAAATAAAGTATAAGAATAATTGTTATTAAGAAGATTTAGAAATGTAAAAGTTTAAAATGGAATCCATTTCATATATAAATGGTAAAGCATCACGCTGGTGATTTTGTGATGGAATTCATTAAGCTGTATACATAACTGGCTAATATTTGCATAACTGACTACTATGAAGAAATATAATTGATTTACAATTCATTACAGATGGGAACTAGTTATATGAAGGAAAATAATTTTGTAGTTTAATTTTTTTGTAGAAACTAGTTTGATTTATACACAACGAAAAAATGATAGGTCACTTTATCTTGAATGGATTTTGAGCTTAAACTTAATATTGATAATAATATTTTGTTTTGCATTTTATATGAATAATTGTGAATTAATTTATTAAATTGTTTTTAATTAGATAAAATGGAGTTTGGAAAAAATATATAGTGATATACTCCTGCGCTCTCCGGTGGGACCGCAAAAAATATATGCAATATTACGTACGGAAACAAACAAAGTATTTTTACAGCATACTTTCTCACCGCACGTAACGCATTCTCTTCGCAATACCAAACGAAGCCTTAATATCCAAACGCCTATTTTTCTTATTTCTAAAAATAATTCAATTTTTATTCAATTTTCATCCAAACATAAAATTAGTCACATTCATTCGAGCAAATTCGTTAAATTTGATTTTTACGAGAAGTATGAAAAAAATTATTAAATTGATGGGAATATTAAAATCAACTGCGTTACTCCTCGTTCCCTAATTTTTTAAATAAATACAGCGGAAACACAATCTCATAACATCAAATAACTATGCATAATATAAATATAGTTTTATGAAAAACTATTGCTAAAAGTTTTTCCTGTAAATGATAAAAATATGAATAATTGAATATATAGAACGGAAACAAGGTTAATAAGTTATCTAAATATTTGACATAATGTTCAATAGGTAATTTCAATCTTGTGATTGTGAGCAATGTATTAAAAAAAAAAAAAAAAGACTTCAATTTGATTCGGCCTATTAAATAGAATAGATGGATATGGAGTTATTTGTATTTGTTTGAGTAGGGTTTAGTCCAATAATAAGAAAAACTAGTATTTGATTTGAATTGTAAGTGATTAAGAAGATTTAGTGAAGGATTATAAATAAAAATTAATAATATTGAATCTTTTATATTATTTTGCAATTAAATTTTTTAAATTTAAATATCATAACTCTTAAATTTTAAAATACAAATAAAAAATTAAATTTGAATTTAAAAATATCTCAAATTCTTGAAAATTCAAAGCGTAAATTTTCAAATTCAAATTTTAATATTTAAAATCAAATCAAATTAAAATAAAAAAATTTAACTTTTAATTAAAAAATTAAAATAGTATCAATTTAAAATTTAAATATAAATTTTAAATTTTATTGTGTAGTATCTCCGGTGCTAGCAAGCTGGATGTGCAGCATCGGGACTGTCGACACATCTTGAGAATTCTGGACAAGTCCGAGTAGCGCTTGGCGCGAAAAAACACAAACGCGACTCGTTGCGACGCTTATTCAGTATGAGAGCCGATTTTTAGCATGAAAAAATCTGTCAATGCAGATTTTCAGGCAATGGGTACGGACAACAAGGCGGTACCGGTATCCAGTGTAATCTGCCCGAATAGCTGCTCTCGGGTTGCATTTTTGCCTGTGGGGTAGTTCGCGATACGGCATCGGCCTGTACGGTACTTCAGGGATAGGTGAGGGTTGTTTGGTCTTATTGTGTCTCTATGTTTTCACCTTACCAAACCCTCTTTATACGTGTAAGGAGGCCAGGATGAGGGTTTTGCTGGTTCTCCTCTCTCTCTCAAGTCATTGACGCTAAGCAAAGTGGAGGTCACGGTTGGAACCCGGCAATCGACGATCGACTTCGCCCGAGGGAGCGTTTGAGCACGCGAGCCATCATAGATGCATAGTTGAGTGGCCGGGCAAGCACGTTAGGTTCCGTCTTCTCCATTTTCGACGTTTGGGATTAGCTTTGGATGGGTTAATTATATGCTTACCGGAATTCATCGAAATTACTCTCCTAAGCCTACTATGTGACGAGATGGTGGATTTTTGGCTTTGATTGCATGAAGTGATATAGGCGATTCTTTGATTTGGCCATAGTTTTAAATCTTGAATGGAGCTTAGGAATATTGAAGCTAAATATATACATGTTGGACATAGAACTTGACTTAGGAGAAAACTATCTATTCGTACACCGATATTTTGTTCAACGTACCAGATTCTAGCTTAAACAGCCGTAGTTTGTTTGTATCGCCGCAGTTTGTGGGCGACGTGGATAACCAGAATAGTTGTTAGAATTGCATTTCGGCTCGTGCTGGGATGTCGAGTTTATTTTACAGTAGTGTATAGACGTCCGGATTGTTGGGTGCGTTTATGGTGACGATGACCCGTTTACTTTTTAGGCATCGGATTGTGCGGAGCATGTTGTATATGGTTGTTAGACCAGTTAAGACCTTATGGATTGATTATAGCCTGTGAGTAGGGTGTAACGAGCCGAACACAAGGAGCTGAGGGTCGCGCTCGTTTCGGCCTGTTTATTAACAAGCCGAACACGAGCTGGCTCGCTTAAGTAACGAGCGAAAAAATTAAGCTCGTGTTGTCGGCTCGTATGAAACGAGCCGAACACAGAGCGTTGGCTACGAGCTAGCCAACGAAATAATAAATTAAAAAAAATTAGGCAATTAAATCATATATTAAAAGATAAAATTTATAAATCTTATTCACATATAGACTTTGATTAATAGTTGAAAAATTTACATGTATAAATGAGTCTTTTTATAATTAAGCTCGAATTTTATTTTTAATTTTGCTTAAAAATTTAAATAATCAAACAATATTATTATATAATTATTTATTTATATATAAAATATATAGGATTAAATAATTATATATAAAAAATAATTAGTCATTCGAGGCTGTTATCGAGCCCAGAACACGAACGAGCTTGACCATCAGCGTGGTTCGGGCGTTTATCTAACGAGACTGAAAAAATCTAGCTTGTTGTTCGGCTCGTGTACTAAACGAGCGACATGATCTCGCAGTGCATTTCGAGCCGAACACGAGCTGGCTCGCGAACAGCGAGCTGGATTGCCACCCCTACCTGTGAGAGCCTGATTGAGCTCGGTAGAGACATGCTTGCATACTCGGTTGGATAGCGCCCACGAGTGCCACTCCGGAGTCGAGCTTAGTGCTTTTGCGTTGACGTCGGTTTGTCCTATTTGGACTTGCTCTCTACTAACAACCTTGCGTAGTGGCAATTAGTGTAGCTTCGACAAGCGGGACGGATGTGTTCACAATCCCTAGTGAGATTGGGTTAGAGATTGCTTTTCTACAGATAGTTAGTGTTGAATTGTGATAGTATAGTGACATATAGTTGTAGATTTGTTCCAGCTTCCTTTACTATCTTTAAGCATATATCTATAGACTTAATAGGTGAATCGTTGAGGTCGGTAGCGGTACCCATTGAGGACTACTTTTTGCAGTAGTTCTCATGCCAGTTGTTGGAAACCTTTTGCAGAGCCTTCGTCTTCGGCTACTGTTGTTGCCAATTCAGATCGTGAAAAGAGAGTCGCAGAGTTAGATCCCTTCCCGTTTTGCTGCTGATCTAGAGACATACCAGCTTCAGATAGTTGTAGTTTTTTTTTCTATTACATACTGATGTTAGACTCTCGCTGGAGCAAGTATTTTAGTATCTGGATACTATGTATATAATTGAACCAATGTTATTTATACATGTTTTTCTTTTTAGTACCTCTATACTATTGGTTGTAGTATTGTATGATTACAGATACAGATACAGCTATCACTTCATATACAGCAAAAAAAATTTTGTATACGGCGGATTTGTCGGCGTGCACGAAAAAAAGAGTAATCCGGGGAGGGATATTATGGTTACAAATTATAAATTTTCAAAATTTATAATTTAAAATTTAAATTTAAATTTTAAAATTAAATAGGAATGGAAATAGCTATTCCCACACCTATTCCAGCAGGGAGGGGGAGGGGGAGGATTGCTATCCCAACTCTTAGCGAGTTATCCCAGGATAACCCGCTAAGGGTTGGGATAGCAATGTCACTCCTTTGCTTCAAATATATTGTATTGGCACTGATCTCAATACTTAATATTTCGATAAATTTGTGTGCCCCGAATTAACACATAACATAATACAAAGAAGTACAATTTTGAACTACATTTGTACTTCTAAAATCTATGCTTTGAGCACTCCAGAAATTTGTAAAGGTGTCAACAATTTCAGCATTTATTTCTGGTGCGAATTACATGCCACTCAGATGTGAAGCAAATTGGATCGATACTTGTAGCATCCTAGTGATCTACAAAGGGATTTATGACTGGTGATGTTGAAGCTCTTACAACTGGAAGCGATTCCAATTTGATATAGCCACCATGCACATACTGTATCTTTAACAACTAATCACTTACAACATCTCTTATACTTTACTAACTGTACTGGGTTCTCTGCAATAGTTTTGAATATTTTAAATAGGTTTTTGGTTTAGGTTGTGTTGAACAACTGGAATTCGCAACTATTTCAATTGGCTTGATTTGATACGAAGATAGGTTTTTCAACATTTATTCTTATTATCAAAATTGCCATTCCTAAAAATTTGTGCTTCTTATTTTATTTCAATTCATTCTTATTCTGAGACTTTTATAAATGTAAATATAAATATTTTTGTTTAGATACTAGAGCTACTATTACTCGTTCCTTCTATTCCACAAATTCCAGATACTAGAGCTCCAATTCAGTTAAAAGCATAATAGCACGGCCAAAAGAGAATACCAGTGAACACGGATTAAACCACAAACATAAGACTTTATAAGCATCAACATTCGAATGGGTGACACAACAAGAGGCTCTTCTCGCCCATTCCACCGAAATGTTCGACCTTAACACATCCTCATCATAGCTGTCCATATAATTTGTAACAAAAATCAATGCCTAGCGACAAGCAAAGACGGAGATAATCAAACTGCTCAACAGCTAGTTGTTCAACACCTAGTCTCTTCTCATATTAATGCTCTACCGGACTTGGAGAGAGAGAATGGGAAGAGAAGAGAAATAAAAAGGCAAGAAGAGAATGCAATGGTAAATGCCAGTCTTGCTTAGCATATAGAGAAGAAAGAGAAAATTAACATTTCTCTGCATGGTTCGAAAAGGCAAAGAAGAGGAAACAAGTAGTAGATTGATCACCAGTAAACCCTGGGATTCTATGTTTATCACTTTCCTGCGCACAATTACTTTAAACAGGAAAATATTCTACGAACATTGCATAATAAGAGTATATAAATACTGTTTAAATCAGTTTTGCGTAATAAGAGTATATAAATACTGTTTAAATCAGTTTTCACGACACGACGACAAGTGCATTCAACACATACTTGCCCTTGTGAAACAAATCATCCACAGATGACGACTTCTTATTGTATCTATCATATTCCCGGCAATCATCATTTAATCATTGTGTTTGCTGTAGATACGTCAAAGAAATAAAAAAAACTCGCTAGAGAATATACTTTGGCGTCTGAGAACTCTTAAGCAGAGGGAGAAACAAATTACATGCCCCAGAACTCTAAATAAAGAAATCTTTATCTTTCCAGAGGCTTAGAAAAAATATAGTCCTGACCAAAGTTTCTGTCAATCTTATCTGCCCTATTACGATTACCAAAGAGATGTTGAGAGTTGTTAAGCATGCAAGGGAACCACCAAAAGCCCTAACCAAATTTTCTATCAAACTTCCTAGCTAAATTTAATATATACATATATCTAATAAATAATTTTCTATCAAACTTCCTAGCTAACTTTAATATATAAGTATATCTAATAAATATAAATTTTTTCTCTCTTTAGAATGGTATAACATTTTATCGTTTGCTTGTCGCATACACATGTTGCATCTCGATTAACATAGAATCGATAGATTGTGAACCAGCCAATAATATCCAACTTCAATCAATCAAAGCTAACCGAAACAAATACACACAAGGAAAAGGGAAATGTGGATCAATAAGGAGATACGCAACTTTATAACCAAGCACGAGCATTCATCATATAGACTATACTAAGAAAATCAGATCCACAAAACTGAATTAACTAGTTCATGCAAAGTGCGAAGCAAAACATTATGATCATCTTATCTTAAACGCAATCTCAAAGCCATCCATCCATCCATCCTAACATCATCAATCTCAAAAAGAGAGAAGTAAATCGACCATAATAATAGTGAACTTAAACTTACTATGTGGCGAATTAATTCATCTCAATCGATCTCCTGGAGGGAAGGGGCAGCTGCGGCGGCGGCGGCGGCGGCGACGTCTTCGGTGGTGAATTTGGCGCCCTTGGCCTTGTCGGCGGCGGCGCGGCCGCGGGCCTTGCGGTCGAGCAGGGCCTTGCGGTCCTTGTCGAGCTTGAGCTTGGTGATGACGACCTTGGAGGGGGCGACGCCGACGTTGACGGTCGAGCCGTTCACCTTCTCGCGGGTGATCCGCTCGACGTGGATGATCCACTTCCGGCGGTAGACCTGGACGACCTTGCCCTCGCGGCCCTTGAAGGTGCCCCGCACGACCTGGACCTCGTCGTCCTTCCGCACCGGCATCGACCGCACGCCGTACTTGCTCCGCAGCTCGGCCGACAGCGGCGCGCTCATCAGCACCCGCCGCACGCTCGACGGCGCCGTGAAGTGCGCCTTCCGGCACTTGCGCCGCGAGCTCGACACCCGAGGGTTGAACTTCATCGTTCGTTTCCGGCGGCGCAGGGAATGGGTATGGATGCAAAGGGCGAACAGAGGAGACGGCGTAAGGAAAAGAAGAGAAGAGGAGCGACACCAACATCAATATATAAATAGCTAGGGTTATGATTCGGTGCGGTCGACATGATCTGACGAAAATGCCCCCACCCCTTTCTACAATTCGAGCCAGCCAGGTTTTGGTGTTTGTGGTGGGCCCAAAAGTAGGCCAGTGCGGTGGGGCGGTAGATAATTATTTTAGTGGGCTCAAAACCCTATTTTGGAGCCCAAAAGTGATTGCCGGCTCAGTTGAGTGTTTAGCGACCTAATTTTTAAAATAATATAATTTTTAATTTTTTAAAATTTTAATTTTAAAATTTGAACTCTTAACTTCTAAAATTAAGTTTTCAAATTTTTAAATTTTAAAAATTTAATTTTCAAATTTAAATTTGAAAGTTATAATTTTAAATTTTAAAATTCTAATATTTTAAATTTTAATATTTTAAATTTTGAATTTTAAAAATTTTAAATTTGGATCTGTTCGGATCTGTATACAGTTACAACTGCAAATGAACAATCTCTACTATGTGCATAGATTGATTGGGCAGTCCAAACCCAAGCCCAAGAATAGGCCTAGCAAATTAGGCTTGGACTTGACATAAGTGGCCAATCAACCATTGGGTTAATTGACTTGTCTTAATTCATTTTCCACATATGCTATATAGTATGTTACAACCAAAAAAGTTAGGACAAAATTAATTAAATTAGACCCAATTGCCCATTCTTACCTATCTAGAAGTAAAGAAAAGAATGAAAATCATAAATTTTAATTTAAAATCATAAAAAGTTAATTTATTTTCCGCATTACGTTTCTAATCCACTATTCATTTAGGTTGTGTTTGGTTCCACGTAAAACTGAGGAAAAAAAATTTTCGGTGGGAAAAAAATTTTACGTCGTTTGTGTTTGTGTTTGGTTTGTAGGAAAAAACAAAAAAAATTTCCGTGACGGTTGTTTGGTCGAAAGGAAAAGAAAAAAATAAAAAACTATTTAATATATATTTTCTCTTATTATATATATTATTATATATTATTAATATATAATAATTATCATAATATATTTAATTATTATAATTTATATTTATAAACAAGATATATTTAAAATATATTATATAATAAATATATAATATAATATATAATAATAATATATATTTAATATTATAAAATAAATTATTATATATTTATAAATAAAATTTTATATATATATATATATATAATATATAATATACTATGTCTATAGCTATATATAAAAGCACGTATATTAAATTTGCGTCCTCGTCGACAGACCATTTTTCGGCGGAAAATTAGCGCCCATTTTTCTCTTTCCGTACGAAAAATTTTAAATATAAGAATAAAAATAGAAATAGAGAATAGCAATAAATACGTAAAGTTCTCTATAGACAGATTACTTATGTGAAAATCCTAAATATAAATTTTTCTATTTAATTTCAAAAGTAAGTTTTCAATAACAGACTTACGGTGTGAAAATCCTATAAAAGATACTATTTCCTATTTTATTTTAAAATATCTTTTTTAGATATTATCTATTTAATTCAAAATATATTTTTCTTTTTAAGATAACGGATTTTATTTTTCTATTTAATTTCAAAATTTATTTCCTAACAGATTTTATTTTCTATTTAAGTTCAAAAGTAATTTTGCATGAGATTATGTTAATTATTTATCATTTAAAGCATATTTTTCTTAATAGCGTGATTTATTATTTAAATTTTTTAGATACATATTTGGCAATCATATAAATATGGCCTAAAAATTAAAAAATAATTTAAAAAAATTATAACTTTTTCTAATAATTATTACGTGCATTTGCACGTACATTTTACTATATATATATAAACACGTATTTCCAAATTTGGGTTTGTCGACAGACCTATTTTTTAGCGGAAAAAAATTGATTCCACCTTTCGTGACGTAAAATAAATAACGTAATGAAACAAACTTTTCATTTCTGTTAATCTCTAAAAATAGAAAAAAATATATTTATTCAATTTTTGCCAACAGAAAGATATCTACTGTGAATCTATATTTTAATTAAAATTATTTAATTTTTTATCTCTAAAATAGAAAAATATTATGCTTATCCAATTTTTGCCAGAATATCTAACAGTAAATCTATATTTCAATTCAAAATTTAAAATTAATTAAAATTTAAAATTTTGGGACTATCAATATATTACAATGAAAATAATTTAAAAAATAGATTGGTTGATAATTTATAAATCATATATTTGAATTAATATGATGTACAAATTTATGATTAATTTGTAAAAATTAATCTCAAATAAGAACAAACGATTATGACTAATGTTGTTAAAAATAATATTTATACTTATCTATAACTTCAATTCTACCGAATTAGTATGATCAATTAGTTAAAAATATTAAAAATAAAAAATGAAACGGTTATTGATCAATCTGTTAAAAAAAAGCACTTCTATCCATTTCATTTTTATATTAAAAATTTAAATTTGAGTTCAAATCGTGAATTAAATTTAAATTAAAAAATATAGAAAAATATCCAATGTATATCTATATCTATCCTATATATAAATTTTATAAAATAAAAAATATATATTAATTATTGTTGACAACAACTCTTTAAATTTGAATTTTAGAATATATATAAACAGGTATTTTCTAATAGTACATAATAAATAAATTTATTTTAAAAATAATTATAAATTTTTGAATAAAAATGATGTACAATTTCATATTAATTTAAATAACTTATTAAATAATTAATTGTTACGTACATTTGTACGTACACTCAACTAGTCTATACTATATATAAAAGCACGTATATTCAAATTTGGGTCTGTCGACAGACCCATTTTTCGCCGGCAAAAATTAGCGCCCATTTTCTCGTTTCCCGTACGAAAAATTTTAAATATAAGATAAAAAATAGAAATAGAAATAGCAATAAATACGTAAGTTCTCTACATACACAGATTACTTATGTGAAATCCTAAAATATAAATTTTCCTATTTAATTCAAAAGTAAGTTTTCAATAACAGATTACCGGTGTGAAAATCCTATATAAAGATATTTTCTATTTTATTTAAATATCTTTTTTAGATATTATCATTTAATTTCAAAATATAGTTTTCTTTTTAAGATAACGGATTTTATTTTTCTATTTAATTTCAAAAAATTTATTTCCTAACAGATTTTATTTTTCTATTTAATTTCAAAAGTAAATTTTGCATTAGAGATTATTGTATAATTATTTATCATTTAAAGCATATTTTTTCTTAATAGCGTGATTTATTATTTTTAAATTTTTTTAGATACATATTGTGGCAATCATATAAAATATGGCCTAAAATTAAAAAAATAATTTAAAAAAAATTATAACTTTTCTATAATAATTATTACGTGCTTGCACGTACATTTTACTATATATATATACACACGTATTTCAAATTTGGGTTTGTCGACAGACCTATTTTTTAGGCGGAAAAAATATTGATTCCACTTTCCCGTACGTAAAATAAATAACGTAATGAAACAAACTTTTCATTTCTGTTAATCTCTAAATAGAAAAAAATATATTTATTCAAATTTTTGGCCAAACAGAAAGATATCTACTGTGAATCTATATTTTAATTAAAAAATTATTTAATTTTTTATCTCTAAAATAGAAAAATATTATGCTTATCCAAATTTTTGCCAGAATATCTACAGTAAATCTAATATTTCAATTCAAAATTTAAAATTAATTTAAATTTAAAATTTTGGACTACAATATATTACAATGAAATAATTTAAAAAATAGATTGGTTGATAAAATTTAATAAATCATATATTTGAATTAATATGATGTACAAATTTATGATTAATTGGTAAAAAAATTAATCTCAAATAAGATAACAAACGATTATGACTAATTTGTTAAAAAATAATAATTTTATAGCTTATCTATAACTGTCAATTCTACGAAATTAGTATGATCAATTAGTTAAAAATATTAAAAAATAAAAAATGAAACGGTTATGATCATCTGTTAAAAAAAGCACTTCTATCCATTCATTTATATTAAAAATTTAAATTTGAGTTCAAATCAGTGAATTAAATTTAAATTAAAAAAATATAGAAAAATATCCAATGTATATCTATATCTATCTATAATATAAATTTAAAATAAAAAATATATATAATTATTGTTGACAACAACTCTTTAAATTTTGAATTAGAATATATATAACAGGTATTTTCTAAATAGTACCATATAAGATA
>NW_017891049.1:14013-26425 GCF_001540865.1 Ananas comosus
TCATTTCATACACGTTACACCTATTTCATTTTCTTTTACATTAGACTTCAAGTACATCTAATTATTACTCCTTTACAAGTTTGATAATTTTGTTTCATCGTTCTCTAGTCCCTAAGTTTAGACTGTCTCAGGGTACTGCACCTCGGTCTCTGGGTTATGACTATTTACGGGCTACGCCCTCTGCCTACGCCGCCGCGCTGCCACTGCGAACCTGAAAACCCAAAACAACGTGGTCCCGGTGAGAACACTCCATGGTTCCCAGTAGTACGCCACAGGGGAAGGATCGAAAATATGTCGAGAGGCCTGCAAATGTTAGTTCAACAATATACAAATATTATATATTCAATTGATTACATGCCATGCCTCAAATATGCCATATGAAAATCATTGCCACTATTAGTAGATCATTGATTCTAGCTGTACTTGGTAATCTTAGCTCATATCATTCACTCTAAGGTTTCTATTTCCTTAGGATTCGCTCAAGTCTCTGGTCATAGGTCTCTATTACCTAGCTCAACCTCTTATCACTAGCTTAGAAGGTTTCCACCTTCCTATCGAAGAGCCAGCCGACTTCGCCCTCGAGTCAATCATCCTCGGATTGATTACGGCACTGGCTGCTAATAGCCCCCCCCCCCCTACGCTGTCAGGTGATTTAGATCGTTAGGCGGCGAAATCGTCCACACGCTGACCGCTCAAGTCCTTGAATAGCATTTCTGGCCGGCAAAACACATTGATTTACCCAGCGAGCGCTCAAGTCGTGACCTATCCATCTGGTGGCGGCGAACTAATCGCACCTCACAACAATGGTTTCAGTCATAACTCAGCACCTGGCAGGACCCGTATCTACTTCCCAGCCAATGGGTTCAATCATTCCCGGCGGGTCGGTCCACATTCGGCTTAAACCTTCTGGCGGCGAAATTCGTCGCACACACCACGACAATGGTTCAAGCCTCGGCGCGGTGCATTCTCCATGTAGAATCGCCCCAATCCTCCTCGCATATCAACCACCGATCGAGCGGCAAAATCGTCGCACACGGCCCTAGCCTTGATACCAAGTCCTCACATCTTGGGATTCCGGAATTCCACTTCCACAGGTCGAGGGTCCTAAACAACCCTATATGATCGGACCTAGCAATCGCTAGTGGGCTAATACCACTATTACTTAACAAGCCTAGGTTCAATCCACTCTATTCTAAGTCGCAGTACTAACCTAGGTGTAAAAACGCTAGGTTACTTATAATCCTCTAATGCACTTCTAGGTTCACTTGTTCGACCTTGTTTACTAACACTAGGTTCGGATGCCCAACACCTTAGGTGTGTGATCTAGGTTCACTTGTTTACCTATGTTCTTTAAACTAGGTTAGTGCCACTCGATTTTACTGAATCGAGTTTGTCCCATCGGTACATAAAGTTCTCTGCAATCAACTTTACTCATTCTAGAGTTATCTCTAGTTCAATGCATATTACTTGATATTCTTCACAATGCTAATATGCGCATTCTATGATCTATCTAGCATTATTTACATATTACAAGGCTATATGCAACTGGCATACCTATGTTCATTTCTCAAATGATCAAGATGAAATTACAGTATTACTTAAATGACAGGCGACTGTCGCCTTCGGTAAACATAGCCCACCTTAGCTTTGCTTTTCGATTGCTCTGTCGCACTGTGCAAGCGGCCTTCCCGGTGTCCCCGACACCCGATTAGGTCCGGATCTCGCAGTTGGTCAACGCGGCGACGCTTCAGTGAGAAGTAAAGGAATCAACGCCGTCTTCGTTTGTTGTTACGGTGCTCCGACAATCTCGCGATTTATGGACTCACTTTGGTTTCAGGCGATCGAAGCTTGGACGTTCGTTTTTCGATTATCTCGCGTGGGCTCGACGAATCGCCAATCCGACCTCGGCCAGGCATTTCATACCTATCAATGTAAGTTGTACAGAGGGTCAAATAGATCGAACCCTCAAAATCCAAAGCCCCATTTTGGGTGCTAGATGTACTATAGCAGTCCAATCGATTCATGTTTGAGGCAATCCATCTGATAGTGCTTAGGTTCCATAATCATTTTTAGAGATTCAAAACCAATCTCTAAAGATCTACCATGCAGAGAGCTTATAAGCTTACTCTCCAAAGAGATCAATGGTGAGGAGAGAGGAGAGAAGATGGAGATGATCTCCTTCAAGCTATTATATTCTCTTCTTCTCCTTTCTTCTTTTCTCTTCTTTTTCTTTTTCGGTCTTCTTGTCCCTTTTTCCTCTTCGTCCCACTGTCAGAGAGAGAGGGAAGCACGATAGAGGGAGTTAGGCGGATGAGAGAGAGAGAGAGGAGGGACCCCTCTCATAAACCCTTTCGATGGCCATTTTGCACATAATCCCCTCAAACTTCCATCATTAGCACTACCATACTGGGCAAAACCGCGCGAGGGACGGCTCTCCCCCTGGGACCGGGTACCAGAGGACTTCCTCCATCCACGTGCTCGGAACGGTTCTTCCCTGCTAGGGGATGGGTTGCATTGATGCCGTTGCGTGACCTCAATCCGGGGCACAGCCCTCCCCAGGGCGACCGGTCCGAAGAGCAAACTCTGCTCAGGCTACGTTCGAGGAACCGATCCGTCCCACAGGCCGCATCCCGAGGAGCAGACTGCAAGTGCAGTTTTGCGGTTGTTTGCTCTCGCGGGCTCGTATTCCAAGGTATTTTTGTGTTTTGGACAACGCTAGCTTTCTTGAAGACCTACGCCACTCAAGCATTAGCGGATCAGAGCGAAGTGAAAACTCTCGGTTTCGGAGAATTCACTTGCTTCATCCCGTCTACAGTGTTTTTGATGATGCGGCTTCAAATTGACGAGTCGGCTCGTTAGACTTGATCTACACTATTGAAAATATTTGAAACTAAATTTTCAGATTTTTTCAATATCTTTGACTAGTGATCAAAAGATCTCAAAAATGAATTTTAATGGCGATGTGGGTGTGTGATGATTTAACGGTGTAAACTAATCAAATGCAATGGAAATTTTATAGAAATTTTTTCACTATGTAGAGTAATCGTTATATCTGATCTGGGATTTAAATTTTTTATCATAGTTTTAGGAGGTTTTATTTTCAGCCGTGATAATTTTAGACTACTAAATCGAAAAAATTATAACTTTAGTTTAATACTTTAATAGTGTAGAATCAGGTTTAACGGCGATGCGATTTGGAAGCCATATCACCAAAAACAACTTGGTTGACCGGAGCTTTCTATGCTATCGATAAGATAGTAGCTACTTCTATATATTATAATTATAGTATTTATATATATATATTTATATAATATTATATATTAGGTGGGCTGTATGCTTCGTAACCGGAGGCCTCTGCAGGGGCTTGGTGATTTCACTTTGTTTTCATGTTCGCGACTTTTCGATATCGGACGATCGGCCTCGTTAGAGTGATCTTAGCGTATGTAAAGTACCAAGAATTAAATTTGGCGATTTTGTCGATTCATTTGCCTAGTGATCGAGGGGTCAAAATCAATATTTTAACGGGCCGTGGTGAAGCCGTTGCCGAAGTTTAAGGGTGAATAATCAAATAACGTGAAATTTTGATAGAAATTCTTTGTATACTATAAAACATTCAATGAAACGTATTATCTAAATTTTAATGTTATAGATCTATTTTGAGATTTTTATTTTCAGCCGGTTGATTTTGAGCCCTTCGATCACTAGGAAATGATATGAAAAATCGCAAAATTTATTTCTAAGATACTTCAAATTGATTGTAGATCAAGTATACGGAGCGAATGTCGTTTGAAAGTCCCACATCGGAAAACAAGTGGAGCACGGAGCGCTCCGATGCTTCGAAAGACCCCAGAAGCACTCGTTATTAGATATATACATACATTATATATGGTATGTAGCATACATGATATATTATATTATAGATATATATATATATATATATATACAATACATACATACCATATATAATATATAGCATACATAATATATATATATCTACATACATCATATGTATGTAGCAACATATGTTGTAGGTATTATACATAATATGTAAGTATGTAGAAGTATATTATGTATGTATGTTATATATATAGTAGTATGTTTATGTATATTTATATATATATGTATGTGTGTAATATATATATTGTATGTATAGTATATATATATATATATAAAAGCACTATTTCAAATTTGGGTCTGTCACAGTATCATTTTTTAGTGGGGAAAAATATTGATTTACTCTTTCCGTACGTAAAAAAAGTGAGCGTGGAAGTGGAATCAAGGTACTTTTATTTTCTGTTATCGTCTAAATAAAAAAATATATTCATTATTTCAATTTTTGCCAACCAGATAAGATATCTACTGTGAATCTATATTTTAATTAATAAATTAGTTAATTTTAATTCTCTAAATATAGAAGAAATATTATGTTATCCAAATTTTTGACCAGAATATTACAGTTGAAATCTATATTTCAATTCAAAATTTAAAATTAATTTTAAAATTTAAAAATTTTCTGGGACTAATGCAATTCATATTACATAGAATAATATTTAAAAAATAGATTGGTTGTAAATTTATAAATATATTTTTGAAATAATATGATGTACATAATTTATGATCTAATTTGTAAAAATTATATCAAATAAGAAAACGGTTATCGACTAATTTGTTAGAAAATAATATTATAACTTTTTATACTTCAATTCTACGAATTGGTATGGTCAACTTTAGTTAAAAATATGTAAAAATAAAAGAATGAACGGTTATGATCAATTGTTAAAGAAAGATTTATCCATTATTTGTTATATTAAAAATTTAAATTTGAGTTAAATGTGAATTAAATTCTAATTTAAAAAATATACGAAAAATATCCAATTTATATCTATTCTATCCTATATATAAATTTTAAAATATAAAAGAAATATATTAATTATTGTTGACACAACTCTTTAAATTTGAATTAGAATAATTATGAAAAGGTATTTTCTATAGTACGATAATAAATAAATTTATTTTAAAAAAAAAAAAAAAAAAAAAAAAAAAAAAAAAAAAAAAAATATTTATAAATTGTGAATAATATGGATGGTACAATTTTTATTAATTTTAAATAATTATTAATAATGTAATTGTTAGGTATATTTGATAGTAGACTAACTGCTATATATTATATAATATTTATTATATATTATATAGGTACTTGATATTAAGTAAAATAAATTTTTATTGTAATAATTAATATCTAAAATTTATATTTTAAATGCCCAAGTTTGCGTTTATATGGCTCTAATTCATTTATTTTAGATTTAATTGTATTTAAATTTTAAAGCTTTGACTTAAATTCAAAATTTATTATTTTAAATTTTAATTTTTAATTTAATTTTGTATGATATTTGAATTTACATTATTTTACATTTTGGACTGCGACTTAAAATTTAATTATAGGTAGTATTTTTTATTTTTTTTTTTTAAACATAAATTTAAATTTAAAAATGTAAATTTTAAATTTAAATGTTAATTTAATTTAAAATTTAATTATTAAATTCTAAGTTTAAATGTAAATTATAATTCTTAATTTAGATAGTAATTAATTTTCTTACAATAATAATAATAGTGATTCATTTTCATTCTTGTTTGTGAACAACAAGGTCAATAATTATTATTCAATATACATATAACAATGAATTTATTTGATTTTACTAATTAAATATTTTTATTATGATTTGGCACTAATATTTTCTTATATGATACCAGTAGGAAAAGCAGGGTGGTTGTTGGATGAGGATTTGGAGTAAAGCGCGAATTACGAGGAGTTTAGGAAAGACAAAGTCTTTTATCACCCTGCTTTGTACTCGAGCGATAAAGCCTATTATAGGGAAAGGTGGAAACTATTTAAAGTTGGAATAACATGTTTTGATCCGGGATAAAATTTACCAAATTTTGTATGTTTGGTTTAGAAAGAAGAATAAATGAATTATTTCTATATATATTCTAATACAAATGACAGTTTTTATTATGAGATTGAGTTTTACCACCTGCATCCTAATGTTTTATCCAATATTACACTAGAGACCTCTATGTTCTAAGCTAGAAGTCGACAATCGATTACTTAGATTTGTCTAAGTATTTAGTTTTTAGAACAATAAAGATTATAGTTTTTAATTTTATTTATTTAGTGTATCGAAGAACTAAAGATTATGCTGAGAAATAATATTATAAAAGTAACGATATAACACAAAAATTTTATCAGAAATATGATTTGTGTGATGAATATAACAATTTTTTATCAAAATTGTTAGCGCATTTGGTACTTTACACTCTTAAATTATTAACGAAACACATCAAACTATTAAATTGTTACTTCTGTTCTTCGACGCTAAGAAAATGATATCGGAAAAATCATAAAATTTATTTTTTAAATACTTCAAATTAGGATTTAGATAAAAGCTAGCAAAGCCGAATCGCCGATATCGGTATGCTCCTATCACCAAAAACGTTTGGAGCGTAGCACTGCTATGCTCTTGAGAGATGAGAGAGAACTGAGGACCGGATAAGGAGAGAAGAGAAGTTGTCCTATATTTTCGAAAGTATCCAAGTATTTTTGTTTTAGGTTTTCAACCTGTGAATTAAGGACGTACGGTTAGCAATGATGTGGAGCTAGGTTGAGTAGGTAGTTTATTGATAGTATAATTTAATGAATGAAATGATCAAAGTGGCTGATCTAATGGCAGAGAAACTTAGTAAACACAAAAATATTCAGTGTTTAGAAGTACATAGCCGGGCCTTCTCTCTCTCTCTCTCTTTTCTCTTTATTATATATAGTATATATATATATATAGAGAGGAGAGAGAGAGGTGAGAGAGAGACGAGGAGAGAGAGTTGAGGTTATAGGTTTGCTTTCGGAGAGCACGGAGCCTTTCGTGCTTCCAGCTAGTTTGATGTTGCGATCTTTCGACATCGTCTATCGGCTCTGTTAAACTTGATCTAAGTATTTGAAGTACCTTAAAAATATTTTGATTTTGCGAATCATTTGCCTATGTGAACGGAGGGCTCAAAATTAATGGCTGAAAAAAAAATCTTACAAAATGTTATATTATTGACATTAAATTTTAAATCAAGATATTGATCTTTGTTTTATATAGTTTATAAAGAATTTTCTATCAAAATTTCACGTGATTTGGATATTTCTACATGTTTAAACTTGCAAATGACATCACTACGGCCATTGAAATTTGTTATTTTGAGCCATTTGATCACTAGAGAATGATATCGAAAAATTATAAATTTATTTTCTAGGTACTCCAAATACTCTAGCATCAGTTAACGGTAGTTGATCGACGATTCGAAAGTCGCAACATCGAAAACGAGCTGGAAGCACGGAAGCTCCTAGCTTCGATAGCTAGAGCCTCACTCTATATATTATAGTATATATATAGAGAGAGGAGAGAGAGAGAGAGAGAGAGAAGAGAGGAGAGGAGAGAGAGAGAGAGAGAGAGAGAGAGAGTTGGACTGGGCTGGCTATATTAGTAGCAAAATTCTATTGTTGTTACCTGTTTTTTAGCCTTTGGATTCAACTATTTTCATTATTTATAACCATTGGATTAAATTTATACCTAGTGGGGACCACTCAACCCTGGGGAACCACTAACTTATAACGACTAATATTCATCCTGACCTACAATTTTTCATCCAGGGTTAAAAACTTTGATAGCAAAAAAGGCGTTTTACTATTAATAGTATTCCAGCTAATTCTATATATATTATATATATATATATATATATATTATATTATATATATATTATAGTAGGTTTGTGTTTGCTATTTAGGGTACGGAGGCTCCATGCTCCTAAGCCGTTTTCGATGATGAAGCTTCCGAATCGGCGATCGGCTCCCGTTAGACTTGATTTAGCGTATTTGAAGGATCTGAAAATAATTTTGCGATTTTTTCGATATCATTTACCTAGCGATCGAAAGGGTTCAAAATCACTGGCTGAAAATAAAAATCTCACAAAAAGTGGTGATTATAGCATTAAATTTCGATCAGAAATATTGATCTTGCTGTAAATAATATAAAGAATTTTCTTTAATAATTCATCTGATTTGAATCTTTCTACAGCATTAAACTTGCAAACGGTTATACATCAATCATTAAAAGTTGTGATTTTGAACCCTTCGTGTCGCTAGGTAAATGATTACCGAAAAATCGCCAAAATTATTTTCTAGAGTATTCGAATACACTAGATCAAGGTCTAACGAAGCGGTCGTCGATCGGAAGCTCTTTCATCGAAAACGGCTTAAGAGACAGAGACCTCCGTGTTCTAATAGCACACACAAGACCTCTTCTCTCTCTCTCTCTCTCTCTCTTCTCTTTCTCTGTCTCTCTCTCTCTCTCTCTAATTATATCTATATATTTATGAGGCAGGGTTGCTGTTGCTCTCAGAGGAGCACGGGATGGCCTCCTCGCGGTCCTGAAGCCGGTTTTCGATGATGAATTCGAATCGAACGATTCGGCTTCGTTAGACTTGATCTAGCGATTTGGAAGTTCTAGAAAATAATTTTTGTGATTTTTTATTATTTACCTAGTGATCGAAAGGCATCTCAAAATCATAAGTTTAAATGGTTGAATAATATGCCGTTTTCAAGTTTATTACGGATAGAGTATTCAAATCAAAAATTTTTGAGTCAAAATTCTTTATACTATTTACAACACAAGATCAAATTTCTGATTAAAATTAATTATGCTATTCACCACTTTTTATTGGATTTTATTTCAGGTTAAAAATTATGGATTTGAATTTCTTTCGATTGTATGGAAATGATATCGAAAAATTCGCCAAAATTATATTCTAGAAATTCAAATACGCTAGATCACAGTTTAAGGAGTCGATCGTCGATTCGGGAAACTACCATCACGAAAACGGTCATAGGAGTCACGGAGGCTCCGTGCTCCTGAGAGGAGCAGCAGCCTTGGCTCAATTATATATATATATATATATATATATATTATAAGATATATATATATATATATATATATATATATATTATATATATATACGCATATAAGCATAAGAGAAAAGCTATGAAATATTTCTAAGGTTATCACCAGAAAAAGGTCTGCTGATAGATCCAACACGTCACATTTAATTAATTAAATTTATATTTATATTTTTAATTTAAATGGTTATTGGTGATTTGAGCCTATTTATCAATTGATTTTTTTTCTAACTTGTCCCCAATATATTTTCACCAATATATTTTCAATTTAGTTATATAGTAAATATTTTTCTTATATATTTCACAACATACTAATTTTTTTTAATATGTACCCAAATTTTAAAAAATCAAAATAGTTCTAAATTTTAAATTAATGATCAAATTCATATTTAAATTTTATGAATAAAACTCAAAAATTGAAGTTAATTTTGAGTCCATAATTTGAATATAAGTGGTTATTAGAGACATAGATCTATTTATCAACCAATTTATCTTTCAAACTTGAATTATTTTCAAGTTAGTTAATTATTTTCAATTTGAAATAGTATGTTCATAGACGCAAAATTTAAATCTAAAATTAATTTCAAATTTTGAATTAAAATATGGATTTACATTTAAAATTATGAACCAAATTTAAAATTTAAAGTCGATTAGATAGGCTTATTTTTAAATCATTTTATTTTTAAAATCTGATTTATTTTTAGCTAATTAATTAATTGAGTGATAGACTACGATATTTTTTATCTGAAGGTTTAGAGTTAAGGGTTAGGGTTATTTCAATGATGCATGTGAAGAATATTCTATAATAGATATCCTACGATTGAAAGAAATTTGGAAAAGTATAATTTTTTTTTCTATTTTCTCAAATAAAATGCAATATTTTTTCTGCTAAAAAATGGATCTGTCAAAAATTATTTTAATAGTTATCACAAATCAATATAAATTTATATATCATATTTATCCAAAAATTTATAATAAATTAAATTTTTCAAAAATTCATCTATTATACTTTATTTGAAAATATCTGTCATTTCTAAATTCAAATTCAAATAGTTGTTGTCGACAATATTTATATAGCTCTATTTTTTATTTTTATATGCACTGAATATTTTTCTATATTTTTGAATTCTAACACATCCAAAATTAAAGTATATGTTTTAAACTG
Source organism: Ananas comosus (assembly GCF_001540865.1). NCBI lineage: Eukaryota > Viridiplantae > Streptophyta > Magnoliopsida > Poales > Bromeliaceae > Ananas > Ananas comosus. The sequence continues at coordinate 24,171 of NW_017891049.1, forward strand.
AAACTATCAAAATTTTAAATTCACGTGTAATTCAAAATATAAAATTTAATTTTGATCCACTTTAATTAAAAAATTTTAATTATTAATTCAAATTTAATATTCAAAATTAAATTTGGCCAGTTTGCATAAAAAATTCGCAAGTTTTGAGCATTTGCAAAACTTGGTCATCTTTTTCGATTTTGCAGATTCGGTCCAAATTTTCATCAAACGGACTAAAATACTTTTATACCTTTTTCTCTCTCCTTTCTTTTTTTTTTCTTTCGTTTTTCTTTCTCTCCCCGAAGAAGTCCGCAGAGGCGGAGGCGGAGGCGGAGGTGGAAACGGCCCGCCTCGCCTCTCACCCTCATGCTCTCGCTCTCGCCCACACATGCCCTCCTTCCTCGCCTCCTACAACATCGAGGACGTGCCGCGACTCTTTTTTTTTTTCCGCTCCGACCTTCCTTCGCCGTCTCCGACGACGACGCCTTTCTCGCCCTCTCTTGCCCTTCCCCGCCCTTCTCGCCCTTTCTCTCTCTCCTTCTCCGCCTCCGCCTCCGCCTTCTCTGTCGCCTCCGACAACGACGCTTCTCTGTCAACGCTAACGCTAGCTGCGAAGGTCGCTGCGGCATCCCAGCCTCGGAGCGAGGGGTCTTTAGCGACGTCGCCGCCGACGCCGTGGCCGTTGGCGGAGAGGCGTGATAAAAAAAAAAATTATACAACAAGGAAGAAAAAATATAAAGACAAAAAATTATAGAAAAAGAAAGATGAAGATGAAATTACACTGTTAAAATAAAATTGCACTATTTTAAAAGAACGTTGCACTATTATGGACATAAATTATACTTTTTGAGATGTAAACTGCATCCTTTAAGATGAAAGTTACACTCTTTAAACAAAAATTACAGTCTTTGGGAGATATTTATATTGATTCTCCTCTTATTGCACTCTTTGAGATGTAAATTGTATCCTTTAAGATAAAATTTATACTTTTTAAACGAAATTTGCACTCTTTTGAAATATATTTACATTGTTTCTCCTCTTGTTGCACTCTTTGAGATGTAAAGTGCACCCTTTAATCCTTTAAGATGAAAGTTACACTCTTTAAATTAAAATTACACTCTTTGAGAGATATTTATGCTGATTCTCCTCTTATTGCACTCTTTGAAATGTAAATTGTATCCTTTAATATGAAAGTTATACTCTTTAAACGAAATTTGCACTCTTTTGAGAGATATTTTGTCACGCCCCGGGATCCCTTTTAAGTTGAAAACAAAGCGGAAGAGCGTCTGAATGAAATTTTTTTTTTTTTGAAAACCTGACCCCAGAGTATGCCAGATCCGCCACAAATACAGGGAATCCACTGTTCACACGGATAGAGTCTCCCCTGTATTTGCACGGCGTCGATCAAATACACAGTACAACCAGGATACAACCACAACCAGATGAATATAAAGATAACTATACATTCATACATTCACCATTCACATCACAGTTTTACATTCAAGGTTTAAACAGAAATCCACAAAAATCTTTTGAAAGCTGTTTCCTACACAGAAACCTTTATTCTTTTAAAAACGCTACCACGAGGGGTAGAAAACCTTTTATTTTACAAAATCCAGAAATCCACATTTTCAAATGTAAATAAATACTGAACCACATAAACCAACTAAACTATATATCAACAGAAATACCAAGGATAAGAACTAAATCGAAATAACCTGGGTCGGAAGCTCTATCGACCGCTACACACGTACCTCACGTCTCGTCCCACTACTCATCGCTCGCGATACCTGAAAAATGGTGGGGGAGGTGAGAACATGTAAACATGTCTCCCCTCCCAGTGGGTACCGCAAGCCGAAGAAGGCGAGGAGTACTCACTGGATCAGGAAGAGCTAAACAACAGTACGGGTCAGTAGAAAATACAGTAGCAATAATAATGAATGAAAGAGACATATAAATGAAAGAAAGTACAACTACCGCTACTGTAATAAACAACTGGATGTATACATGTAACAAGACTATAGTAGCAAGACAATGTAACGCAAGAACTGAAGATATACAAGTGACCACTGCTACTATAGTTATATGCGTCAACAGGACAAGCAGTCCAAAAGTACCCAATCAAAACCGCCGTGTCGGTCTAAGGACCTCAGGCAAAAGCCACTACCTGCTCGCACCTGGCATGTAACCCTAGCACAAAGAGAACACCGCTGGGCTCACGGGTCGGATGTACGACCACTTTTCCGGAAAAGAACACCCTCCTGCGGGGGATCAAC
>NW_017891050.1:0-19492 GCF_001540865.1 Ananas comosus
TTCTACCGATATATATGTAAGTTTCCTCAACCCAAGACATGCTGTTAGTGAAGGCCCGCAGACACCTTTGTCTCATCCAGCCAAGCAAACACCCCATGAGGAAAGACAGGAATTAAGCAGGTTCTTGTTGTTTATACGGCGAGCACATATATATATATATATATATATATATATATAAATTTGTATGATTTGTCTCATATTTGATTTTTAAATTTATTTAAATTTTGAATTATGATAATCAATTTGTTTTTTTTTTTGAGAGAGATAGGTAGCACGCTACCCGCTTCGTTTATTTTATTTAGAAATAAACTTAGCTGAATATGTGAATCAACTAGAATTCGAACTTGAGTCTCGGGTACCAACCACCAAGCCATTTGCCACTTGCTCTAGGAACGGTCGGTGATAATCAATCGGTCGGTGATAATCAATTTGTTTATATGTCATAATATCAATTATTGATCTATCGATCATGAATGCCAGTTTAAAAGTGACGTGGGTCGCAAGAGTGCTACCTACTGCAGCAACAAAAGAATGCTTTTTTTTTTTTTTGACAAATAAGAATAATATATTTCAACAGAGCAAATTATACATATAAATGTATATGTATGATTATTAGTAAATTTTAATTTAATGATTTTCTGGAATTTTTGTATAATGTTACAGATTATTGGTCTGACATAGTAGGGAGAGTAGATCTAGTAGCGACATCGTAAAATTTATGCGAATAAGAATAAAATGTTGTAGGGATAAAAGAATACAGATAAGAAATTATCTTTATGATAGATACTCTCTCTAGTTTACCGCATTTTTGTTTTAATATTTCGTCATTTTATTATGTCACTTAAGATTATTATTTCTATTTTTTTGCTTTTTGTTAGCATCCTGCTATCTTTTCCGTTAAAATCATCATGTGCTGTACACGCATCGTTTCTTTGCCTTTGGGGACTCTCAAAATTAAGCGATCAAGTATAAGCCCTAAGATCTCAATGCCTTTCTCATCGATTTATTATACTTTTCTTGTCGATCTGCGTGCAATATTTTAACACAAATTAATGCTCGGTACATGAAGATTTTAATGAAGAAGAGAAGGGTGATGCTAATGAAAAATAAAACGGATATTATATATACGGTACTTAAATAATAAAGTTAAAATTACGGAATATCAAAAAAAAAAAGCGGTCAAACACCAAGGAGTTATCAGAACTTTCTCCTATTTGTTATTCAAAACAACAACAACTATCATTACATAAATGAATCCGAGGTGTATAAATAGTATTGCTCCTTACTAATTTACCAACTCTCTATCTCCCTGTATAAACATGGGAGGAGAGGGGAGAAAGAAAGAAAGAAAGGAAGGAAGAAAATGCCAAAGACGTTTTCATCCTGAAATAATGTTTTGGGCCGAGATAGTGGGTCAAATTAACTTGAACATTATTATTTTAATGAAGATAAAATGGTCTCTTTTATAATTAGCACTGGCACTGGGTTCCGCATAGGGACACACAAAATATTCCAAAATTTATTTGATAAATTTATAAAAGTACATAGAATTAAATTAGTTTACCCATACTGGCCGACACCAAATATTTTACCCACTATATATTGTAGGTACTATTTCATATGAATTATCTTAAAGCAATGCTAGCTGTATACTACTTTAAAAAAAAGAAAAGAGAAGAAAATAAATCCTAACACCTTCTTAATTCTTATCCAAAAGTTCATACTAGCTAGATCCTTATCAATTATTTTTAATATTAAAAATTGGAGAAAATTTAAATCCTAAAAAATTAGGAATCTAAATTTTACACCTTTTAATTTTGAGTATACCAATAGAATTTTTCATTATCCTAATGAAAAATATATGTATAGAGAGAGGCTCCTAACCTTTAGTTTTTTTTTTTTGGTGTAAACAAATATTTAAATTGTTAATTTTAGTAATTAAATTTCTCAAACTTTCCTAAATACTTTAATGGGGCGCCTGTTTTCAGTTGAAGCTACTAATTACAAATTTGTTTTGATCATACATCCTGTATGTAATCTTAATTATAAAACTTTAGAATATAAAAAAAATAAAAAATATTTCCTTTTTGAGCATATAATAAAAGACAAAAATCAAACATATGTTCGTCCCCTTTTTTGGATCTCTTTGTTTAATTATTAAAAAAAGAAGGAAGAAAAAGTAAAATTTTATATATGTTGAAGTGTTACAAAATTATGTTCATGACATGCAATGAAAATGATCTTATAATTAATTAGCAACCTCAATTGATCATAGAAGAGGTCATTAAACTATTTGATAAATTTTTTTAAAAAAAATAGTTACAAAATTTAAAATATCAGGCATTTATTTGCAAAAAAAGAAGAAGCTAATATTAATTCGGTCGTCTTTGTACATTTTCCCCTTACGTAAACAAATTGCCACTAGCACTATAGATTGTGTTAGCCTACGTAGGAGGCTTGTTAAAAATAATTGAAGTGATGGCTCTGTGATGACACCAAATAAAAAAAATCAAAAAAAAAATGGACCTTAGAAAGAAAAAATTGGTTATCCCCATGCACGTTTATCAAATGCTACAAATAGAAAAGATTTAATAATAAAATGTGTATAGACCTCCCTCAACTATGTATGGGTTGCTCGGAACTAGCCTCATCAATTATATATAAGTCTAGATATATATACGGGTTGATTTTTCTTAACATTTTTCTTAAAAAATTATTATCTGATTTTAACTAGATAAATTTAAGATTTATTAAATACATAGGTGGTACTCGAATTAATTCGATAATTCTCATTATTTTTTAGTTAAAAAATTAATAATTAATGGCTATAAATAAAAGTTAAAATTATAAGCGAAGCAATAAATGTGAACTATATATAAAAGGGGAGAGTTGAGGGGTGCATTTCAAAATAGGGCATAGTTGAGGGGGTCTACGTACGTCCGTTCTCACAAAAGGAAACCTTCAACCGTGTGGGGCTCCAACTAATTAATTTTTTTTCTAGTAGGTCCAGCTTTCAAATAAAAAATAAAAAATAAAATAAAATAAAAAAAATAAAATAAAGAAGAAGCAGAAGAAGAAGAAGCAATAATTGACCGCACCACTGTGATACCATGACATCTATAAGTAGCACCCAGATCGAGCAACCCAGAAAATGCAAAGCACTTCTTCTTCTCCCTCGCTCCCTAGCTTACACAAGCAATAATCAATCGATCTCTTCATATATATAAATATATATATAGATATAGATAGATAGATAGATAGATAGATAGATAGAGCTTGTGCTCTTCTAGTAATTTCTGATCATCATCATCTTAGACTATCTCTCTAGTGGAGAAGAGGTTGATCGATCGATCGATCGATCGATCAGCTGCATATATATAAAGATAGATAGGAATTAGGAAGGAGGAGGAGTGAGTGAATTAATTAAGGAAGGATCGAGTAAGGATGCAGGGCCTCGAGAACATCCTGGACTCAAGGAAGAACTTCGAGAACATGCTGGACTCGATCATCGGCCGCGTGAAGGGCACGGTGCCGGTGAAGGGCACGGTGGTGCTGATGCGCAAGAACGTCCTCGACTTCAACGACTTCGGCGCGTCCGTCATCGACAACGTCAGCGAGCTCCTCGGCCAGAAGGTCTCCCTCCAGCTCGTCAGTGCCACCGTCGGCGACCCCAGTAAGTCCTTGCTGTACTTTTTTTTAAAAAAAAAATACCGATCTGATAAAAAATAAGCTAAAAATAGTTATTGACAAATACTGATCTGATGAAAGGATCAGATGAACGAACCAGTGCTATGCAGACGAGCAGAAATGACAGTCAACAGAAGAGATGAACGACTGCTAGTCTCTAATAAAAATTTGAACTAGCAAAGAATAATGTTATTATAATATTTTCATATTTAAGAGGGGAAACTTATATTATATAAGGCAAGAAGCCTTCTCTAGTACTATATTAAAAGATGTGAGACATTAATTAACCGTCTTGCCTCATGTTGGTGCAAGAAAAATAATGCCACTTGATAGACGACTTGATAAGTGTGCTTAACTGACATGGACAAATTAAAATATAATACGTGATGCATCAAGAGCCGTCAAAATGATAAAATAATTTGTATCTCCAAAATTTAACCCCAAATTAAAGAAAATGGTGTTCTCAATACAGCCATATATGCATGTCTGTGCGTGCGCAGATAACGGGAATCGGGGAGTGGTGGGGCAGGCGGCGTATTTGGAGAACTACATCAGCTTGTTGCCGTCGCTGGCGGCAGGGGAGTCGAAGTACAACGTGACGTTCCAGTGGGATGCGAAGACCGGAATACCCGGGGCGGTGATCGTGAAGAACCATCACACCTCCCAGTTCTACCTCAAGACGCTCACCATCGATGATTTCCCGGGCAAGGGCCGGATAGTTTTCGTCTGCAACTCCTGGGTCTACCCGGCCGACAAGTACAGCTACGACCGCGTCTTCTTCGCCAATAACGTAAGTATATAGCCGGTTTAATATATATTTTCTTCTTCTTAATTTGCTTGAAATTACACACAAGTTTAGATTTAGTCAATAAATTGTTGATAATGAGAAAGAGAAAGAAAAGTAAAAAAAGGAAAAGACTAAAAAAAAAAAAAAAAAAAAAAAAAAAAAAAAAAAAAAAAAAAAGACTTGACTCGCTAGCTAGCAAGGCTGCTGATGGGAGAGAAGAATTAATTTATTCCTGGTCTATCTGATCGTGACGCCCACGGAAATATCACTTACTAAAGCCATAGATGAATCAACAAAGAGAATTAAGAAATCTAACAATATAGTATACAGTGATTGTTTAATATCTACATAGTACGTGTACACTGATTATTTTATTTTATATTTATACAGTTATATATATATATATATATATATTCACCAGGTCAGGTATTAATTCAAACTTGCACATACGTTAATTATTACGAAACAGAATATATATATTAATTCGAACTATATATAACCTGCGCATGCATATGGTGGTTGTTTAATTAATATCCATTTGTTCATCGATGTACATCAGACCATTAATTAATTACACTATAGAGGAAGTGGAAGCTACTAGTCTCGTGATGCACGCTGTTCGGACGATAAGTCCCTCGATCGATCCTGGGGATCTGATTCTTAATTAGGTGTATTAAATATTAATTGCTCTGACTATGTGTTCAATATTTCTGGTTGGAGCGAGTGTAAATAATTCGGTAGATAGAAAGGTGCCCATCAGTCCCTAGAAGGTGCATGGTAGGTTTTATGCTCAATAATAATATTTTTTCTAGATATGTTATGATACTTGTAAAAGTATTCAATAGTTTGGCCCTTATAAATTCTTTATTATTAGATTTATTTTTTTTGATCATTTATTGACGTTAGATAATATTATTTAGCCAACCATCCAATCAACCCTAAAATATTGCTATTTGATCATTTTTCTTCATTAGATAATATTATTCAATCAATCCCGGGCCCTATATACTCAACTTTTGAGAACTATTATTCTCCTAATTAACCTCACATCCCTTCACCCGAGGGTCGAAAATTTAATAGCACTAATGACTTAATACTATTAATAGCTTTAATTCTCTCTCTCTCTCTCTCTCTCTCTCTCTCTCTCTCTATATATATATATATATATATATATATATATATATATATATATCCATAAAATTAAAGTAGGCCATTCTGAATAAAATACCGTTAATATGACAAGGAAAAAATGATGACTTTTAGATGATCAGTAGAGTATAAAATACACCCCAATTTAGGATTGTTAATTGTATTGCTTAACGTGTCAAAATTTTTATATTTTAATATAGTGACTATTTTATCCTTAGTCGTAATAAGCAATTAGGCCCTGTTTGGATGCATAGTTAAAAAACTCCATGAAATTTTTATTCTACGGTTTTGGTCTAAATAAAATACGGAATCCTGTAACTACAAAAAAATTCCACAGCTTCATTTTTAAGGTGTTTGGATACATATCATACAATTCCACAGTATTTATAACAATTAAATTTCTAAAATTTTATAATTCAAAATTCAAAACTCAAAATTCAAAATTCAAAATTCAAAATTTAAAAATAAAATTTTAAAAATTAAAAATAAAAATTCAAAATATAAAATTAAAATTTAAAATTTAAAATTTAAAAAGTAAATTAGATTTTATGTTTTAAATTTGAAATTTGAAATTTGGAATTTGAAATTTCAAATTTGAAATTTGAAACTTTAAAATTTAAAACTTAAAGTATACCATTTAAACTTTAAATTTTGAAATTTAAAAAATCTATAATTAAAATTTTAAATTTCAAATTTAATAATTTATAAATTTACATATTTATAAATTTAAAATTTAAAATTTAAGTTTAAATTTAAATTTTGAAGATTGAAAATTAAAAATTAATATAAAATTAAAATTTGAAATTTGAAATTTGAAATTTGAACTTTTTGAAATTTGAAATTTGAAATTTGAACGTTTTGAAATTTGAAATTTGAAAGTTGAAATTTGAAAGTTGAAATTTGAAATTTGAAATTTGAATTTTGAAATTTGAAATTTGAAATTTGAAATTTGAATTTTGAATTTTGAAATTTGAACTTTTTGAAATTTGAAATTTGAAATTTGAAATTTGAAATTTGAAAGTTGAAAGTTGAAAGTTGAAATTTGAAATTTGAAAATTGAAATTTAAAATTTGAACTTTTTGAAATTTGAAATTTGAACTTATTGAAATTTGAAATTTAAACTTTTTGAAATTTGATATTTAAAATCAAAATTAAATTTGTATTTTAAAATTTTAAAATACAAATTTAATTTTGATTTTAAATATCAAATTTCAAATTTCAGCTTTCAAATTTCAACTTACAAAAATTTCAAATTTCAATGCAATTTAAAACTTAAAATTTGATATGTGAAATGCGAAATTTTAAAAATTAAAATTTAAAATTTAATTTTAAATTTAAATTTTAAATTTCATAATTATTTTAAATTTTAAATTCAAATTTTAAATTTCAAGTTTCAAATTTCAAATTTCAATTTTGAAATTTGAAATTTGAAATTTGAAATTTTAAAATTGAAAATTGAAAATTGAAAATTAAAATTTGAAATTTGAAATTTGAAATTTGAAATTTGAAGTTTTTGAAATTTAAAATTTAAAATTTAAAATTTGAAGTTTTTGAAATTTAAAATTTGAAATTTGAAATTTAAAATTTAAAATCAAAATTAAATTTGAATTTTAAAATTTTAAAATTTGAAATCTAAAATTTTATGTTGAAATTTAAAATTTAAAAGTTGATACATCTTTCGGAGCCCAAAATGGTGGAATTTTTTTCCTTTGGTTAAAGTGGATTGTAAGTTTACTCCATTTTTTGGAGTATAGTATAACTATACTCCAAAAATTACGTCATTTTTTTTTCTTCCAAACGCTTCATAGGATTATTTTCCTACCAGCGTAGCATAGTTTAACTATGCTACGTTTTTAGAGGTATCCAAACGGGGCCTTAATGTTGACCAATTTGCTTGGATAGTGAGACCAAACTCTACTACGTACGTACCTTTTATTAGTAAATTAAAGCTGTTTAATCTATTTCGGTTTCTTTCATAATATTTTTTTTATTACTAATTAGAGGGATTAATATGTAATATTCTAAACCTAATCATAGCATATATATTTTTTATTGCTCCTTTTTTACTCGGAGTTACAAATAAAAATTCGGAATCTGCTTTGCAAGGTGTATATGTCTATACGCCATCTGTGGGCATCATCGAATCAAAATAAATAAATAAATACTTAAATAATTAAAAAGATGAACTTCACCGAGACAATTCTAGTTGTGTAAACAATAAAATTGACTGACTAATTATATTTAAAAAGTTTTATATACACCATATAGAATTCTTCTTACCGTTCAACGGTGGAGAATAATAATCAAATTCAAATGGATGTAAAGTAATCAGCAGCGAATATTGAGTCGCTCAATTAAAAGATTGAAGACCTAGTTGACTCAGCTCTCCATTAATTACTGATTATGTTAAATCTTTTAATTAATTTAAGGCGATTATTACTAGTTACATTAATATTATTATTTTTTATTTTATTAGTATGTTATCAATCTAAGCCAACACTTACTTTTCAAATCACTGGTTGTTATCATTAGTACCATCATTAAAGTCAGATATTCCAAGTCTCGCTAGCTAGCGCGTTCAACAGAGAGGCTTTGAAACCTGGGCATCTAGATATATAAAAGTTTTTTGATTGTATACAGTTATAATTGTATTATAATTTCACTTATATTTTATATATATAACTTAAATATGGTGTTTAGTTTTATTCATATAAATTTATCCAAATTAGCCATAATTTCAGTTACGGCCGCTGAGAGGATAACATAGACAAGAAATAAAATTACATGGACAAATTTTTTTATATCAAAATTAATCTACATATAATTAAAAAAATTATTTATATTTACAGTAGTTTATATATAGAGTACTGCATTGATAACGATTATACTTTTAAAATTATTATTATATTCTATTAATAAATGTGTGTCAGTTCTGAGTGATTAATTCTTGGTGTATGGATTTACGGTCAAAATTAAGAAAGGAAGGAAAAAGGAAAAAAAAAAAGTTATCTCGGTAGTACATGTACATCACATCTATTATTATTATTATTATTATATTATTATTATTATCCGGGTACAATTAAAGCGGGTTGCGTATGGAATTACTCCAGCGCGCATCCACAGTCCACACTGGTTGGGAATTGGAGAACCCAAAATAAAGACAAGAGAGGAAAAGAAATGGAAAGTAACAAAAAGGAAAGGTGGGCGTCCTCGTATAAAAGCTTAGGTTGACTGGACTGAACATCAAATCAATTAATTAAAAATAAAATTAATTTTTATTCAATTAATAAGATAAATTGACCTTTGAAGATATCAAAATTTTTATAGAATAATATGTGAAAATTAAATTTTATAGAATATATTTGTAATTCACTATATTTGTAGGGAGCTGTATGAAATTAACCCTTAAAAATAAATATGTACAAATATGCAGAATAATATATATATATATATATATATATATATATATATATNACACACATATATATATATACATATATATATATATATATATATATATATATATATATATATATATATATATATAATTGAGTTCCTATATTTTTAAAAGTACCAAGTTATTGATGCTTGTAGATTTTTGGCCATTGGATTAAGAGATATGCGGTTAGAATGATACGAGACTCGTAAGGTTGAGTGGGTAGTTGGTTGAATAGTATAACCTAACGGATGAAAATAATTATATATATTTTTGTTATCATAACACGAGAAATGCAATAGGTTAATCATACTTTTCCAGTCTGATGTTTATTATCGTAATTACAAAAGAAAATTAAATTTTTTGTGCCGGAAAGTTTTACAAAATCACATGAGGATACTCAATGTGACTATTAAATTGTTGGATAAAATTTTAGAAAATTTGATTATCTAAATTAATAGTTTGGGTGCCTAATTGGAAAAGCTGAAATAAATTCAGGGCCTTTGTACTTTTTTTTCTTAATAAAAATTGAGAAATATTATTTCTATATATAAAAAGGAGTGTTTTATATATCCTCTCATCGTAGATTTATGAATTGTTTGAAATTTTAGTATTAAAATTTCTTTGAAATTTTAGTATTAAAAAAAATTAATAAGACATGAACCTATAATTGGCTCTTGAATGAGAGGTGTAAGATTTGCATCTTCTTTGAGAGTGTATCCGTGATAGTGTTCATAAAAATTTAAAATAATTTTCATACAAAGTCCTAAATTTTAGATAAATTTTTGAGAAATTATTGTGCTTTCGTCCTTTAATGCAAGTCTCTAAAAATTTTTATTTTTTTCTAATTTCATTAAAATTTCTACTTTGCATATTTTAAAGAAAATTAAGAATATTGCTATGCTTTTGTAAATATGTCATTTTAAACATAGCAAAATATTTTTTTATTATAGTTTTAATTTTCGTAGTGTAACATCCTATCGTTAAAATTTTTTATAAATGTGGAACTGAAAAGATCTGTAACAAAGGAATAAAAAATATTTTATATATAAAAATGCATTGAGATTTATGAAAGATGCTCAATAAAGCCCTTTTCACGAGAATATTTTAAAACTTAAAAACATATAAAAATATAAAAAGATGGAGACTTCTTTTGAAGTCATTGGAGGAGATAGGGACCAGCTTGTACGAAAATTATCTAGTACACGTTATTCAAGAGAGTATGGTAGAGTTACTGGTTTTGCTTCAAAACCAGGGGCCTGAAAATTCCATTTTATTAGTTCTGGCCGAATTAAGATTTTTTTTTTATTTATAAATACTTAATTTTTATTTTATTTTTTTTAATTTTTAAAAATTTATATTTTATTCAATTATTTCAAATTATTGCTGGAAATATAAGTAGAATTCGAATTTGGGACATCGGTACTAAGCATCAAAAACTTTGCCATTTGCGCTAGAGACGGTCGGTTTTAAGGAAACAAAATATAAGTTTTCGAAAATCAGGAAAAAAATAAAAAAGAGAGTGTTTACGTGGAGGTTTTCTGTAATTTAATTATTAGTTTTAAAATTGATTGTTGTAATTACGAAAACTGTAGCACTCGTGCCGAGCTGGCTCGGTCAAATGAACCTGTTCGTGTTGGGCCTTTTTCTCGTGGCCCGATGGCCTAAAGGGAGGCCACGGCCCGGCATGGCCCAGCCCGGCCCGTGTGGTCCGTGTCTACCGAGCCGAGTCCGGGCAGGGAGCTGGGTTGTAAACTCCCAAGGCCCAACATTTTGATCCCTTTGGACCAAAATGCCCTTCCCAACAGTCAAAAATTTGATTGTTGGGAGGGTATTTTGGTCCAAAAATATTTAAAATTTTTAAATAATTTTAAAATTTTAATATTTTTATAAATGTATTTTAAAATTTGAAATTTTTTGACTTATATATTATTTTTTTTAAAAAAATAAATAATATTTTATTTTTATTTTTTGAAATTTTGAAATATTTTTTAAATAAAATTAATAAATAAAAAAGGGCTGGCCCGAAGTCGGACCCGGCCTATATCGTTCGGGCCGAGGGGTCTCTCTCTCTCTCTCTCTCTCTCCTGATTTAATAACATGAACGTAGTAAACCGCGTTCTTTCATTTAAAAATATTCGAGCACCTATCTTAAAAGATACTTGCTTCAGGTAAGTCGACAACTAAAAATTGTATTAATTAAAGTGATTTTAAATCGTTTCCTCATTTAAAACGATAACCTACAGCACTTAATTTATACGATTTTATGTTGACATCCTAGTTAGACTACGCATCTTTTACAATACGTCCTTTAACATGGGTTAAGCTTAGGACTAGAATAGTAAATAAAGTGCGGGGTGGACATTATGATTAGAATAGTAAATAAAGTGCGGGGTGGATCATTATTACCCCTGAACAACAGTCTGGCAAAAAAGGCTATTGTTGTGTGCCTTAAGTTAAGTTTATCTATGTGATAAGCCTTAAGGGAAGGGGCACTAGGGCTGGCATGACCAGCCCATTTCGTCACACATGCCGTAGAAGTGGCCGGGCAAGGCCAAGAACTCCGAGCCTAGCGGCAAGGCGAACTGCTACAGGCGGAGCTAGACGCGGTCGGAACGGAACTTGGCGAGCTTGCGGACGTCGCGCGAGACCAGCCGCCAGGTGAGGCCGCACAGCGCGACCGGATTCATGTGAAGTAGTCTGCTCACGCAGCTGTCTTAAAGCTAGTCGCTGTGCGGCTCTTAGCAGACGTCGAGCGACCACTGCCAGGCATCCTTGTGGAATAGGCCTAAGCAGAAGTCGAGGAGCATTAGGCGACTGGGGCCGAGGCCGTACTTCGCGGCCGACTAACACCCTGCCAACCCGTCCATAGGACGCATTCCCATGACGGGTTTCAACTGCCGGCGCACCTCCCGCCTACGCTGGGTCTACTGCCAGCACGTACGTACCCAGTCCAGACTCTGGCGGACGTAGAGCCCGGTGGTTCCGAGTAGGAAGAACAGCGGCACGGGCTGGAGTGCGTGAAGGAAGGTGGTGCGGACGTCGAGCCGCAGGCGAACCTGACGGCGTAGCGAGCCCATCATTTACCTCGTTATCAGCCTGTGGGTTCAGAGCTAGCGCACGGTTTAACGCTCAGGCAGCTGTCGTATACCTATCAGGAACTAGTCATCGACGACGAACAGCCCCACGAGCGGCAGCGGCTGGTCTTAAGGAGACACCTTTTCTTATTATTATTATTATTATATATTGAATAAGCGACTACTGGTCGTATAAATCCTTCTAGATCGGTCGTTGTCGCGTTGACAATTAATTTAAAACAACAACAAATGGAGAACTACTCTAGCCGTCCCTCTCGAAGGAGGTACTTCAAGGTCGAAAACATCTGTTTTCTTCTGTAGAGGTACCGCATGGCGCGTCCCTTCTGCCAGTCGAGCTCCTAAGGAGGTCGTAACTACTCATAGACCGCCCGGTTCCGTAACTATAAGTAGCACAGCGCTATCACGCCCGAATCCTCGAACAACTAACCCACTTCGCGCGAATCAACGGCCAAGCAGCGTTACTGTTTGCCAAGGTAGCAGCGCACCCACAAGTTGGACGTCACGTCTAATTACTGAAAATTCATTGGTCTAATACTACCAGCAATTTACTAGTCTTGTTCTTTAGTCTCTTAGTTGGTCACCGATTACTCGACCACCTGCGGCCTCAGCAAATGACACCGTATCCGAAATCGCTCGACGGTTTACCGAGGAAGCTGCGGTAAAAGACTACCACACATGTGCAACGACTGCCGTGGCACAACGAGGGGCAGACCCGACCCGTTCGACTCGAGTTAGCGATTACCGAACTCTCAGCTCAGGAGAAAATCTTTGTTCTCGCAAGAACTGCGCATTTAGAACAAAGGGCATCTTAATTACGCTAAGTCTATTCCTTAATCACATAGTACCACTAGGTTCTACTTATTAGACAATAGGAAGTTACGGATGTCTTTTCTTTTCTCTTTCTTTTTTTTACAAATTAAACAAGACAAGATCGCGGCGAGTGTAATTTATAGGTTTTTTCACTATCGTGATCTTTATCTGGACTAGATAACAGCTAGGTAGGTTCAACAAGACTTATACCCGACGACAATACCACGACAAGACTAAAGGCATAAACGACCCTAGCTCAAACGACTGGCCGCCCTTGTGCAGTTCGGCTAACTACTACTCTCCTAAGTGAGGTCGTTCGTAAAGGGCGCACTTAAGAAGCAGTCAAGCGGTCCGGGTGAGCAGTCGACGTATAATTAAGCAATAGTCGTTTGGAGTAAATCATCTACTATCGTTGTACACGTCTTAATAGGCCAGATCGTAGCTAAAAACGGTTGGAACTTACTGAACACCGAACCCCTCGAAGTCGTTGGCGACCAACGGAAGCCACGCCTCGTTGAGGAACTCGTAGAGCTTCCCCTAGAAGACGGACTCGAGCAGCTTGTTTCCCTAAAACCCTTGGCCCTACGGCGGTAGCATGTCGAAGTCGTGTAGCAGTTTGCTCAGCTTGAGCTTGCCACATCGTAACGACTACCTGAGGTTATCGCCTTCATATCTGACTCGCTGTCGGAACTCTCGCATGCACTCCTTTAGCCGGTAAAACTCTACGGGTTTGGCGAGCAGCGCCCCGTGTATATACAGGTTCGAGTTGTTGCCGTCAGCCGAGAGACTCAACCCCAGATAAAGTTCCCCTGTATTTTAAAGTATTTGTAGTAAGAGGCCATCGAATTTGTAAAGTATTAAATGCCGGTTTTCTTTTTTTTTAAACTGTTATTGTATGGACAAAACCACCCGCCCGCCGGTCAGAAAGGGGACGCACCTATCCCCATGAGACGCCTTGGTGGCTCTTGTCCCGCTCGATTGCGGCCTGAGGACAGCCCTAAGGGTTCTAGTAACATCATCCGCATCAACATTTGTGCCAGGGTAAGAACGTCAACGGGCCAATGTAGTAGAGGGAATTCCACCATCTCGAGCAGCAGAGCCATACCGTCGTCTCCACGGCCGCACAAACGCGCTTTTATGCAGACAGTTTTTATGTTCTTGTTGTTGTTTGTTGTTTAAATATCTTACGGTGTCTTTGGTGTCATTTCGTCCAGTGTCGTTGAAGTAAACATATATCCTTGGGAGCGAGCGCTCCTAGTTTACTTAAAACAAAGTCGAATTCTTTAACTGGTATGCTAAGATTTTAACCGAAGTAAACAAATAGAAAGTATGTTAAGCTCCGTTTTGCCTTATATAAACAGATGTTCAATATTGCTTAACAACAGCTAACTTTAAACTCTAATTTACTTAAATCATTAGAAGCTACCAATGTGATAGTATTCCTCTTAAAAAAAGAAGTCAACTTGACGTTTTCACTTCATTAGAACATCAATCGAATCAAAACTAACCAATCGATCAAGAGTGTTACTAACTGGTTAGGACTTTCATTATGTTGCAGAACTACAAGTAAATGAATGGGAAGTGTAAACGTGCGAAGATAATTTTTTAAAATGAATTTTTATTTTTTTTAATTGTTGCTACGGTTTCGGTTTGTACAGTTAGAAAAAAGCAACCAATTCCTTTTATTTTGATAAAATTACCCCTTTAACTATAAAGGTCTATTAATCTTTTCATAGAATACTTTTTTTCCGTTAGAGTAGAAAGAAAACGATCCATAAATATAGGATTGTTCGAAAAGTTTGTCGGCTTGTGATCGTTTCTATTATCCTTTATCATAAGGTGAAATAAAAATGAGCATCTGTTTGTTTATACGTGTATTTTGATAAAAATAAAATGTGCCTTGTACGCGATTTTTCATCCTTTTTTTTTTAAGAGTTTTTTGAGAAAAGTCGGCATTTCTTTAAAGAGTTTTTTGAGAAAAGTTGGCATTTTTCCAAAAATACTAAAATTGTTGGGATTACAACTTGAACGTTGAAATTTTTAATTTTATTTTAAACTAGTTTTAAAATACTTAATGGCAATCCCCACATTACGTTCAGCACGGTCTGGTTGTATCCGGTATAAATCGGCCTAACCGATCGTGCTGGGCTGTACGGCCCGGTTTCAAGAACCTGGAGCCNCCTGCATAACATTTTCTACGCATCAGATTGATCCTACAGTTGTATTTTAGCATATTTAATTCACGACATCCAATAGCAAAATTTACTCCTTTGCTAAATTTTAGTGAAATTAATTATGTTAAAAATCAACAGCTGAATGGACTTCGTTCATAGAAAATTCTATCCACGAGCTTATAAAAATTTACTTTCTTGCGCCAAATGATGCAAGTACAATAATTTAGTCCTCTCTCTCTCTCTCTCTCTCTCTCTGACTTGGCCCGCTGGTAGGGATATAAAACGGGCCAGTCGGCCCCGGCATGTAGGGGTGGAAACGAGCCGAGCTCGAGCGAGCTTACCTCGGCTCAAATTCGGCTTGAAATTAATTTCGAGCCTAAATTTAACCTCAAGCTTGGATTGAAATTAATTCGAGCCGAGCTCGAGCGAGTCTAATTTCAAGTCGAGCGAGCTCGAGCCCTAAACGAGCCGCTTGAAATTCTCAACATTATACGATCAATAGTTTAATTTGTATAGAACATTATTTATAATTTGATACAAAAATATGTCTAATAGTTCAAAGTACAAAATAATTATATGAAATATAGTATTATAATATAAAAAAAATAATTTATGAGTTGAATATCTAATTTTTTCAGCCTCACATGTCTTTTCTTCCACCTTCAATGTCATGTCCCGCGACCACCCGCCAATTTGGCCAGGTCGCGGCGCCGCCGACAGACCGCCGGACGGACAGAGTCTCCCCTGTACATCCAAGGCGTCGCAATCACAACAATACGATAGGTTCCAACCAGGAACAGTATTCACTCACAGATTGCATAAGAAAGTATCAAAAACATAAACTACTAAGTTATTACAGCATTCAACTTAGATGCATTTTACAACATAATTTTTCTTTTACAATCAACCTCCAAATACAATCATAATTATTACAGATTCTTTTACAGCTTAAATAAAAGTTTGTTCTTGTCTTTAAACCTCCCAAGCTAGACCACCAACTCGGGTATTGCTATCTCGGTCTCTGGGTAGGACGCTATCTGCAGAACTGCACACGTTTAGTGTTCACGAGGAGTGTGCGGCATGTCCAATTCAAGTTGGAGATTGGATTATGCCAGCTGATTTGCTAGTGTTGAAGCAAATGAAAGGTTTTGATATAATCCTTGGGATGGATTGGCTTACAAAGTATTATGCCACGATTCACTGCGAAAGTAAGATTATTACTTTTCGTGAACCCGGGCAGAAGGAAGTTGAATATCGGGCGTGCAAGAGTTCGCTCTTTGCACTGACTGTATCGTCGACGAGGGCGAGAAAGTTGATTAGTAGTGGATGCACAGCCTATTTGGCGACTGTAGTGGAGACTCAAAAGGAACTTCCAGCACTGAGTGATATTCCAGTGGTTCGAGAGTTTCCTGATGTATTTCCTGCGGAGTTACCGGGATTGCCGCCAGATCGGAAAATTGAGTTTGTTATCGACTTGGTTCCCGGAACGACGCCAATTTCGAAGGCTCCGTATAGAATGGCACCTGCTGAGTTGAGAGAGTTGAAAGCTCAGTTACAGGATTTGATGGATAAAGGCTTTGTGAAGCCTAGTGTGTCACCGTGGGGAGCTCCAGTTCTGTTTGTGAAGAAGAAAGATGGAACGCTTCGTCTTTGTATTGATTATCGTGAACTGAATAAGATCACAATCAAGAATAAATATCCGTTGCCACGAATTGACGACTTATTTGATCAGTTGCAAGGTTCACGGGTATTTTCGAAGATTGATCTTCAATCAGGTTACCACCAATTGAAGATTAAACCAGAGGATGTGCATAAGACAGCGTTTCACACTCGTTATGGCCATTACGAGTTTATAGTGATGCCATTTGGACTAACCAATGCCCCTGCAGCGTTCATGGATCTAATGAACAGGATCTTTAAGCCGCTGTTGGATCAGTGTGTGGTAGTATTTATAGATGATATTCTGATCTTTTCTCGAAGTAATGAGGAGCACGAAGAACACTTGAGAATAGTGATGCAAATTCTTCGGGAGAAACAGTTATATGCCAAATTGAAGAAATGTGAATTTTGGCTGCGAGAGGTCCCATTTTTGGGGCATGTGATTTCTGAGGGTGGTGTAGCTGTTGACCCAAAGAAAGTAGAGGCAATTAAAGATTGGCCTCGCCCGACGACTGTTCCAGAGATCCGCAGTTTCCTTGGACTTGCGGGGTATTATAGGCGGTTCGTGGAGGGATTTGCGAAGATTACTACTCCACTAACGCGTCTTACACATAAAGGAACTAAATATATTTGGAGCGAAGAGTGTGATCGTAGCTTTCGGGAGTTGAAAGAAAGGTTGACTTCGACTCCTATCCTGGCCTTGCCAATTTCAGGGGAGAGTTTTGTGATCTACAGTGATGCCTCCTACAGTGGACTTGGGTGTATACTTATGCAGGGTGGTCGAGTGATTGCTTATGCGTCTCGCCAGCTGAAGAATTATGAAAAGAATTATCCTATTCACGATTTGGAGTTGGCGGCGGTGATCTTCGCACTGAAGTTGTGGAGACATTACCTTTATGGCGAGCATTATGAAATCTATACAGATCACAAGAGTCTAAATTATTTATTCACCCAGAAAGAGCTGAATATGTGACAACACCGGTGGTTAGAATTGTTGAAAGATTATGATGTTAATATTCTATACCACCCAGGAAAGGCGAATGTGGTTGCTGATGCATTGAGTAGGAAGTCAGTAGAGAACTTGGCTATGGCGATCACGCATCAACCGTCGTTGCAGAATGAAATACGGCGGTTTGATCTTGAGGTAGTAGCTCCAGATGTACCAGCTATTCTTGCCGCCCTAGTTGTTCAATTGACTTTGTTGGAACGGATTAAAGATCGGCAATCTTTATATCCGTATCTCCAAAAAGTGCGGTGTGAAGTTGAGAGCGGGCGAGGGGATGATTTTACAGTGGGATCTAACGGTGCACTTCGGTTTCGCAACCGGTTGTGCATGCCCAAAGACGAGGAAATTCAGCAGGCTATACTACAGGAAGCTCATCAGTCACCCTATAGTGTGCATCCAGGTGGCACTAAAATGTACAAGGATCTTAAGATGCATTATTGGTGGCCTGGAATGAAGAAGGATGTTGGACAGTTTGTGGCGCAGTGTTTAACTTGTCAGCAAGTTAAAGCTGAGCGCAGATTTCCCGCGGGAAAGTTACAGAGCTTGCCTATTCCGGTCTGGAAGTGGGAGAATATTGCGATGGACTTTATTCTTGGATTACCTCGCTCACAGGCTGGACATGATACCATTTGGGTGATTGTTGATCGATTGACGAAGTCGGCGCATTTCTTGCCGATTCATGCTACTTGGTCAGGGGACAAGTTAGCACAGGTGTACCTCGACGAGATCGTGAGATTACACAGAGTCCCGACGTCAATTGTATCTGATCGAGATCCGCGGTTTACATCCCACTTTTGGAGGAGTCTGCAGGAGGCTCTTGGCACACGTCTTGATTTTAGTACAGCTTTTCATCCTCAGACTGATGGACAGTCTGAGAGGACGATCCAGATTTTGGAGGACATGCTACGGGCGTGTGTACTTGACTTCAGAGGGAGTTGGCATGATTCCTTGGCAATGGCTGAGTTTGCATATAATAACAACTATCAAGAAAGTATCGCAATGGCACCGTGTGAAGCCCTCTACGGGAGAAAGTGTCGATCCCCTATCCATTGGAGTGAGGTAGGAGAAAGAATGGTTCTTGGTTCTGATGTACTCCAGGAGGCGGAGAAAAAGGTACGCCTAGTCCGCCAGAGATTATTGACGGCTCAGTCACGACAACAGAGTTATGCAAATAAGCGCCGAAAGAACTTGGAATTTGCGGTTGGCGATAAGGTGTTCTTGAAAGTGTCGCCAATGCGCGGGATAAAGAGATTTGGTGTTCGAGGAAAGCTTAGTCCTCGATACATTGGACCTTACGAGATCCTAGAGCGAGTTGGAGCAGTAGCCTATCGATTGGCTCTACCGCCGAAGTTTGAAGGAATACATAATGTATTTCATGTTTTGAATCTCCGAAAATATGTGCACCATTCAGGGCATGTTTTGGAGTATGAGTGTAACACACTGGACCTTTGCAAATTGCGAGGTTCGAGTGTTTGGATGTGTTTCGAGCTTTTCCACACTTGGTGGAGGGTCGTAGAATGTTTTCTGACCTAAAAAGTTCGAAAACTGGAATTCTGGACAAGTCCTCTGCGCAAGCCCTTGGCCAGAGCGGACGGTCCCTGGCCAACGGAGTCCGACGGAGTTGTGACGAGTGACTCCCCTGGCCAGAGAGGAAGGTCCCTGGCCAAGGGCTCTCACTTTTGAGAG
>NW_017891050.1:23318-26414 GCF_001540865.1 Ananas comosus
CAGACGCACTCACGGAGGCCGCCGAGGCATCCCAGGAGCAGGAGCCAGTCGCGAGGACGCGGCCAGTCTACTCAGCGAGGAGGACCCGATCGTCGTCAGGCTCCCCGCTGCGTGACCTGTGGGGGTCCTCATTACCCGCGGCAGTGTTCACGCAGCCGGGGCAGGTGCTTCTTGTGTGGCCAGGAGGGCCACTTCCAGTCGGATTGCCCGAGGAGTCTATTACCAGCGCCATCTGCGACATCTGCACCAGCATCGCCAGGTCCCAGCCAGGGGACATCTTCCGCGCATCACCAGGCAGGACGGCCGCCAGCTTTGCGGCAGGCGGAGGGGTCACGACAGGCCCCGAGCGGGCGCATGTACGCGGCCCAGACTGAGGAGGCGGCGGCAGCCGAGAATGTGGTCGCAGGTATCATTTTACTTTATGGTATTCGAGCTAGAGCTTTGTTTGATACCGGTGCATCGCATTCATTCATTGATCGGCTGTTTGCCGAGCTGCATGGCATCCCACTTGTATCCCTGTTGCATCCGGGCCGAGTTGTTGTACCCGATCATTCTTTGGACATTCGGGAGTTTTGCCCCAGTTGCCCTATTCGGGTTGGAGATTGGATCATGCCCGTGGACTTGTTAGCGTTGCATAAACTCGGGGAGTTTGATGTTGTGTTGGGCATGGATTGGTTGACTAAGTATTTCGCCACTATCGATTGTAAGGATCGAACGGTGACTTTTAGAGAGCCAGGGCAGGCGGAGGTTGTGTACCGAGGATGCCAGAGTTCGCTGTTTGCGATGACGATTAGCTCTTCTCGAGCTCGGCAGTTGATTAGTAGAGGCTGCGTAGCCTACTTGGCTACTGTTGTGTTGCGGGGTGAGGATGACGCCCCTAGGATTGAGGATATCCCCGTAGTGCGGGAGTTTGGAGATGTGTTTCCAGCGGAGCTACCAGGCATGCCTCCTGATAGGGAGATTGAGTTTGTGGTAGATCTCGTCCCCGGGACTACCCCAATCTCAAAGGCGCCCTATAGGATGGCACCAGCAGAGTTGAAGGAGCTGAAGGCACAGTTGCAGGATCTTCTGGACAAGGGTTTCGTGAGACCGAGTGTGTCACCTTGGGGAGCACCGGTCCTATTTGTGAAGAAGAAGGATGGATCACTTCGCTTATGCGTGGACTATCGTGAACTCAACAAAGTCACGATCAAGAACAAGTATCCATTACCGAGGATCGATGATCTATTTGATCAGCTCCAGGGATCTTGTGTATATTCCAAGATTGACTTACAGTCAGGATATCACCAGTTGAGGATCAAACCGGAGGATGTGTCGAAGACGGCTTTTAGAACACGGTATGGACATTATGAGTTTACTGTTATGCCGTTTGGGCTTACTAATGCCCCGGCAGCTTTTATGGATCTGATGAACCGTGTTTTTAAGCCTTATTTAGACAGATTCGTTGTGGTGTTTATCGACGACATCTTAGTGTATTCCCGGCTTGTACATCTTAGTGTATTTCACTTCTTTTACTTGTTTTACTACTTGCTTTTACTTCCGCTTTTATTGTAGACGCCTTATATGTGTTGACATATGGCGGGTCTGGGCACGCTACCGGGAGGGCCTCCGCCGGTCCCGGGGCGTGACAATGAGCCTGTGGATTTACAGGAGAATATGACTTATGAGAAATATCCAATATGCATTTTAGATCGTGAAGTGAAAGAATTACGAAATCGCACTATCCCCTACGTGAAAGTGCAATGGAGCAATCACTAAGGACGAGAGGCTACTTGGGAATTGGAAAAAGCTATGCGTGAATCCTCTCCTCACCTATTCAACCAGGAGAATTGAGGTATGAATTTAAGTTTCGAGGACGAAACTATTTAAGGAGGGGAGATTGTAATGCATTAAAAATTAGTCTAGAGCTAATTGCGATCAAAGTGGTCACAATAATGCTAAAATGAAAATTAAGTATTTCTAAACTTAATTAGTGGCTTGAGGACATCAATTGACACATTTTGGAAGTGTGGGAATATATAAGAATGGAATCGAAGTGGCAAAAGAACTCCAATTGCCGAAGTTACTTTAATGCTGAAATTTTGAGTCGATTTGGTCAAAATAGTCAAATTGATGTCAGGTTGGAAATCAAATGTTACCAAATTAATTTGGTAACTTGGGAAGTTTTTTGGATGATTTTAGAAGTATTGGAATGAAATTGGAGGGAATTAAATGGGAGAAAAAGGAGTAGAGAGCAGCTGCTGATGCTGCTGCTGTGAGCTGCTTTGCTGCTGTCTGTACCGGTACAGATTCTTGTACCGGTATAGAAATTGCGGGCTAACTGGACTGCAATGCAGTTTCTGGAAATAAAAGGGCTAAAGTGCAAAATTTTGATCTTATCAACTAGGCCCTGTCAACTAACACCTGTCCAAGACCAGAATACTCGTTTCTCTTCATTCCTTATCATCTCTTTTCTTCTCTTTCTCTCTCTCTAGGCTAGTGAAAGCTGATGGACTTGAGTTGTTCCTTGTGTTGAGCTGAGAATAGGGAATTAATTGGAGAGATCTTTAGATTAAGGTAAGATCCCTGATTTAAGTAAGTGATTTTAATTACTCTAAACAGAGAGTAAGCAGTATAAGTGTTATTCTATGTGTAGGAGCTGTGAGAGAGGGAATTAGTGAAGAAACAAGTGCAAATCTGAAAATTGAGCTGAATTCCTGTTGTTGGAGCAGCAAGCTTGTGGTGTTGGTGATGTTGGTGCTGAGATCAATGGGATAAGGTCTCTAATTAAGGTAAGTTTGATTAATAATTGCTTCTAGTCAAATTAGTTGCCTAGAAATGGTTTAAGTAAGTGTTTCTTGGCTATTGAAGCTGAAGTCTTGCTATTGTTGCTGTCCGAAATGCAGGAATGGGCCATTTGATCCAGGGAGCAAGTAAATTCAGCATCTGGCTAAGGTATTCTTAGTCTAATATTGATTAGAATCAAGGAAATTACTTTAGAGATGATATTTACATGATTTTTGGGCTGCTGGTAGTGGCAGAAGTGAAGTGGAGGCTTGTTAGTGCTGCCGAGTTCGTGAAACCAGCTGAGAAAGCTTGGAATTTGAGGTAAGAACT
>NW_017891051.1:0-2301 GCF_001540865.1 Ananas comosus
TGCACAAGAGGTAGCTTCACTCCCAACAAGTGTTCTTCTTCTTCTTCTTCTCCACCAAATCTTTCTCTTGGAGTAAACCTTAGAGAGAGAAAGAGAGAAAGAGAGAGAGGAAAGTGTGAGAAGCTTCTAGAGAGAGAAAACGGTGTGAGGGAAATGAGGGCTAAAATCACATAACACCCACTTATACACACTCATACATGCACAATTGCATCTAGCCCCCTCACACAACAAAAGTTGACCATCGCTGGTGTAAGAAAGTGAATTCTCGAAATCCGAGAGTTGAACTTCGCTCAAAATTGACTAATTGTTGAGTAGGTATGCTTCGAAAAAGCCGAAGAAGTCAAAAACACCAAAAGTGCATTGCAACGGGCCCACGAGAGCAAGCTGTGCAGAAATCTGCACTTTTGCAGATTTGGCTCTCAGGGACCGGTCCCTGTCGGGAGGGACCGGTCCCCGTAAGCATTGTGTGCGGCAGAGAAGGTCTCCGCGCAAGTATTGCTCTCGGGGGCCGGTCCCTGGCGGGAGAGACCGGTCCTTGTATGCGTAGAAATTGGCAGAGAGCCTCTGCCCGCAATGACTGCTCTCGGGGACCGGTCCCTCTAGGGACAGACCGGTCCCCGAGCACGAAAATTGCCCAGGTTGGGCAGTGCACAGAGTGCAAAGTTGAGGGGGTTTTTGGCTATTATTGCATTAGTGGGGGTATAGAGGGGAGATTACACACTCTCTCTCTTATTTTCCCTCCCAAACCACACACCTTCTCTCCCTCTCTCTAAGCTCTCTCTCCCTCTCTCTTGAGGTGAAGAAGGAGAAGAAGGAGAAGAAGGAAAGGAAGGAGAAGAAGGTGGAAAAGAAGGGGAAGCAAGCTAGGAGAAGGACCTTGGTCATCTTCTTCTCTCCTTCTTACCCTTGGAGCAAGCTTGGGAGGTAAGCTACGAACCCCTCTCATGGTAGCTTGCTAGGGTTTGGGTTTTTAGCTCTAGGAATGGTTTGATTGAATCACTAGCACACCTAATGGAGGTTTAATGTTAGAATCTAGAGCTTTGATGAGGTGTAACACCCTGGACCTTTGCAAATTGCGAGGTTCGAGTGTTTGAATGTATTTCGAGCTTTTTCACACTTGGTGGAAGGTTGTAGAATGTTTTTCGACCTAAAAAGTTTGAAAACCTGAGTTTCGGTTTGGTCCTGAGAGTTTTTACTCTCGGGGACCGGTTCCTGAAAGGAAAGACCGGTCCTCCAGTGAGCAGTGTTGCAGCAGCCTTGAGGCAACCGGTCCCTGGCACGCGAGACTGGTCTCCGAGCGCGCCTACGCAGTGAGAGACCGGTCCCGTGCAGGGAGAGACCGGTTCCCGAACGTTGGTTTTTCGGGTTCGCAGCGAGAGACCGGTCCCTGCTGGGGAGAGACCGATCCCTCTGGGCGAAAACTGCCAAGTTCGGGCAGATGCAATATTCGATTTTTGAGGGGCCTCACTGGATTTTGTTACACTTGATGGTCTTATTAGCCATTTCCCCCTCTTCCCTTTCTCATTTCCTCATTCTCACCCTCTTCTTACACCTTCTAGAGTGAGAAGAAGGAGAAGGAGGAGAAAAAGAAGAGGAGCTTGCTTGAGGGAGCTTGAAGCTCAATCCCTTCCTCCCCTTTCCACCTTTGCAAGGCTTGGAGCTTGCTTGTAGAACTTGGTGGTGGACCAATCTTCAACCCTAGGAGATTTGGAGCTTGTTTGGAGACATCTTGGGAGTTTAGTACTTGGATTCTACCCTTTGATCCTTGTTTTAGTAGATTTTTACCTTTGGAACCCTAGAATGGAGACTTAGGGTTTGATTTGGGCATTTTTGATCTAGGGCTTTTGGGGCTAAATTAGTTGGTTTAGAACCTTCCATTTGGTTGGATTGGAAGGGTTCTAGCTCTCTTTTGGAGCTTTGGAAGAGATTTCTTCCCTTGAGGTGAGTTTTAGCCCTTTTGTCTTGTTGGTTAATATTTGATCTTATAGTTGATCGTAATGCCCGTGTATCTCTTCGCTCAATACTTTTAGGGTATTTTAAGACTCGTGGACAACTCCGTTCGGTGAAACGAGGCCCTACGCGACAGTTCGGTGGGTTTGACCTAGCCACACAATGAGAAATTCTCATTTGTGATGAATTAAGTATCGTTAATTAAAAAGCATGCATATTCTTGTTATATGTATTTATTGTGAATTTTAGAATGCTTAAAATGCCCATATTGCATATAGTAAAATTTTAGACCTCTATGTAGTAGAGAGTTGCTTGAGAGCTTTGGTTTGCATTTGGCATTCTATACGAGAC